>NC_069509.1:53933051-54065551 GCF_027579735.1 Bombina bombina
ATATGTTATTTTGTAAAAAAATCCTAATAATTTAAGCCAACGTATTTGTGAGACACTCACCACAATATTACAGAGATCTATATTTTATTTAATTCATGGAGATGTGTAATCAATGCACGGTGACTATGCATTAGTGTGGGAGTCAGCTATATGGTTCTAAAATCTCATTTTAAACGCTTGATACTTTTAACAATCTGTCTCATATGATGAAGTGCATGTGCAAGAGATCTAGAATAAAATATCTGAAGGGGCATGTCTCCCTCTAGTGGACAGGACAGAGTACTACAGATGGTTTTCATGCAATTTGTAGTCATCTGTATTTACGAAAGTATGTGCCTAATATTTATTAATAAATGTGCATAATATGTATCAGCAATAAATCATGAAATTGTAAAATATCTGCATACAAAATAAATATTTAAAAATCATCAAAGTCACATTGTTTTGCAGTGTAGGAACATATCCATTGCAAGAACCTTTTATTTATATCTTATTTCCTTGCTAAACAACTTTCATTTTTAAGGGGTAAATTAAATAGAAATAACAGAATATTGCCTTTTTACAGAGCATGATAACATTTTACAGTGATGTAAATTCTGGGTTTAATGTACCACTTTAAAGAGATATTTTAATGCAAAATTGATTAACTTGTTAGAGAATGTAACGTTTTAAAAACAAAAACAAAAAAAACTTTCTTTTTGGATGGCGGGAATATATTTTACTATTTTATTACACTTTAGTTATGTTCAACATATTGTGTAGTACAATTTACAGAGTACAATTATTACAACATATTTACAAACACACAATTACACACACTATAAAAAGTACATTACATTTGTTACAAGTGGACATATGAGCTTGAATGTTAAAGGAAAACCAAAGGTTGAAAGACACTGAAGAAAAACAAACACATTTTTTTAATATACCTAATAAATTAGAGCATGTCATTTCTTTTTTACTATTATAGCCCTTTAAGAGGGTTTTCAAGAGCTATATTGCCTTAGTACAAAAGAGTGCATGTGTGTTATGCAATGGTCTATTGTGTTTTCTAACAAAATTAAAGCTTAAAGGGACACTGAACCCAAATTTTTTATTTTGTGATTCAGATAGAGCATGCAATTTTAAGCAACTTTCTAATTTACTCCTTTTATCAATTTTTATTCACTCTCTTCCTATCTTTATTTGAAAAAGAAGGCATCTAAGGTTTTTTTGGTTCAAAACTGTGGACAGCACTTTTTTATTGGTGGATGAATTTATCCACCAATCAGCAAGAACAACCCAGGTTGTTCACCAAAAATGGGCCGGCATCTAAACTTACATTCTTGCATTTCAAATAAAGATACCAAGAGAATGAAGAACATTTGATAATAGGAGTAAATTAGAAAGTTGCTTAAAATTGCATGCTCTATTTGAATCACAAATTAAAAAATTTGGGTTCAGTATCCCTTTAAATGCTTTTTATTTTGTATACACATCTTTTGCAACACACTATTCTTTATGCATCCTGTGAATTCAAGTTGTTTCCTTCTGTCAGAACTTTCCAACTAACGCCCTCTGCTGGTTGATATATATAATAAAACAAGGGGAAATGATGTATATATTGTAAAAACTGATAAACAAGTAAGCCAATGTATTAAATGCATAGTCTACTCCTGAATTTTTATTGTTTAAAAAGATAGATAATTACTTTATTTACCATTCCCCAGTTTTACATAACCAACACTGTTATATTAATATACGTTTTACCTCTGTGATAACCTTGTATCTAAGCATCTTCTGACAGCCCCCTTATTTCAGTTCTTTTGACAGACATGTATTTTAGCCAATCAGTGCTGACTCATAAATAACTCCACAGGCTTGAGCACAATGTTATCTATATGGCAACATGAACTAACGCCCTATAGTTATGAAAAACTGTCAAATGCATTCAGATAAGAGGCCGCCTTCAAGGGCTAAGAAATTAGCATATGAGCCTACCTAGGTGTAACTTTCAACTAAGAATACCAAAAGAACAAAGCAAATTTGATGCTAAAAGTAAATTGGAAAGTTGTTTAAAAACATAAATTATGCTTACCTGATAATTTTCTTTTCTTCCGATGGAAAGAGTCCAAAGCTGCATTCATTACTTTTGGGAAATAAGAACCTGGCCACCAGGAGGAGGCAAAGACACCCCAGCCAAAGGCTTAAATACTCCTCCCACTTCCCTCATCCCCCAGTCATTCTTAGCCTTTCGTCCCAGGAGGTTGGCAGAGAAGTGTCAGAAGTTTGTTTTGTCTCTTATGGAGGGTAGTACTCTTCGACATGGGACGGGAGTTTTAAGTAGTCCTGTCAGCCTCTCAGTGAGGGCCAGTAGAATAAATATCTGGGTGAAAAGGTGCCAGAAGAATAAAAAACAAAGACGCCCCACGTAAAAAAAGACGGGTGCGGAGCTGTGGACTCTTTCCATTGGAAGAAAAGATTAAGCATAATTTATGTTTTTCTTCCTAAATGGAAAGAGTCCACAGCTGCATTCATTACTTTTGGAAAACAATACCCAAGCTATAGAGGACACGGAATGCCAAAACGGGAGGGTACATTAGGCAGCCCATTCTGAGGGCACCAGGCCTGAAAACCACTACCCAACAAAAAACCCTGCTTCGTCCGAAGCCGAGAAAACAAAAAGGGAAAATGCCCCAAGGACACTTACAAGCATATAGCCTGGAAGCCTAGCTAGAGACCGCAACATCAGACACAACTGAGCCAACAGTCCTCCGGGAGACACCGTTGCCCAACAGTCGGTCCCCCACCACACACCCTTTACTAGCGAAGGAACCCCCGCTGATACTCCTAAAGGAAGAAAGCAAGGAAGAAACAAATGGGAACTGAAAGGTTACCACAAACTCCATAAAGGAGAAACCCCATCAAACCAAGCTCGCAAGACCTAAATGGGTCCTGACAACAAGGGGAGGCAACGCCCAATCCAAATAGAAACCACAAGGTTTAGAACCGGTAGAACAGAGAAAAAGTCCTCCCAACATCCTGCAAGGATTGGAACAGATAGCTAGCACTCGATCAAGGCGCAAACAGCTTTTGGTTTCAAAGAGCAAGCTGTCACCAGAAGCACATTCCAGATGAGAAAGCAGGAGCTTTAACTAGGTTCAAACTCACAACCTTCTGCATCAGAAGTGGTGGAGCTAACCACTACGCCACATCTCCCTCGAGTCCCTTTACTTGCCAGGCAGCAAGTCAACCAGCGCCTCAACTGAAATTCGGAGACCAAACATCATCCGAACTCAGAACCCTGAGGCATTCAGGCAAAATTACAAGCAGCAGACCCAGAGGAAGGTAAACACCTGAGTCAAGAACACACAGCCATCCTAAGATATCGACCATACTTCCGAAAGGATATAAGCCCCCTCCAAGACAAAGGGGGCCGGCAAACGGGCCGGAAGGACAGAGCACCTGCCCCCAGGACACAGCCATAGGCTGAACTGAGGGAACAATTCTCCAACGCCCTAACCTGGAAGGAATCCCCTGAAGAATTTTACTGGCTAGCACACAGATCAAGGTGCCATAGCTGCAGTGGTTCCACAGCGAACCCCTTTGCTTGCAGAGCAGCGAAGCCATTACACTCTTTCAGCAAGCCGACCAAAGGAAACGGACCAAGGCGAAAGGCAAGCCCAGGGGGCATCGGCACCCAGAAAACCTGGTCAACTGAACCAGTTCAACTAGACCAACCAAAGGACACGGCCCACATTTCCTGGAACTGGGGAACCCTGGACCAGCTCTAGATCTTAACAGTCCGGTACAACCCGCAAAGGAATCCACAAAGGAAACGCTGAGAAAAATCTCAGCCACCAGAAGAACCAGAGCGAGGAGAGGTCCGAGCCCCCAAATAAACCCGGAAACTGAAATCCCCTATCTGATATAAAACCAGACCCCCGGGAGATACCATACAATGTACAATGTAAAATGGACAACGAGAAGAACTCGCAAGTCCCGAACAGAAGACGAGACCACCCCTTGCCAGAGTCCAATGCTCCAAGGAGCTAAGGAAGCAAAGACTGAAACAAGGTCACTAGAGCCCTAGGCGCAATAGCCACACTATGACCAAGAACAAGGGGATACCTCAAGGACAAAGCCCTAGGCGCAATAGCCACTCTACGACCAAGAACAAGGGGATACCTCGAGGATGAAGTAACTTGAAAAAAAGCTAGTCTCCACATCACCCCCAAAAAATGTAAGAAGATGAAAGAAGGATGCAGAGCATCCCCCAGCTCCGGGGAAGAAACCCTAAACAGAGCTCAAAAAGACCACACTGCCCATGTCCCTACAAAGGAACCAACTCCCGAAGGGAACCAGGTCCCTCGAAGGACCGGGCAAAGTCTGAAAGGTCTCAAGAAGAGAACCACAGCAGGAACAAGTCCAAAAACAATTCCAGAGCCTCAGAAGGTCAAACCACTCAAAACAGCGGTAAGGAGGCACTAAGCCCCCAATCCTCCCAAGAGGCCCAAGGAAATCGGAGCCAAGAGAGTAACGCAGTGGAACTCCACTGACCCAGTCACCAGAATGAATGCTGAAAAAGGACTGACACAATCCTCCCAGCCATATGGATCCCTTTAGAGAGTTTAGCTGAACTTGTAAAGAAAAACAAGAAAACACACAAATAATAACTTGAGCACTCAGCACCCCACCTGACCAGCCAGGCAGAACAGGCGCCACGTGTCTGAATAAGCCACAGGACAGAAGATCTGAATCCCAGCAGGACCAGCCGCAGCTGGGGTCATAACTGTCAAGTTGGCTAAATCCTCCCTCAAAGGGGAAGGTAAAACAGACAAACCTAGGACTAACGTGTCCCTTAACAAACTTCCGAAGAAGCAACCAGCGATAATTGATCCCAGAAGTTCCTGAAGGAAACACATAATCGAAATTAAAAGACATCCTAACCGGATAAAAGAAAATATAAGGCAACCCGTAGGTTAACGCCCAGAAAGAAAGCAGGCATACCCGCAGGACCAGCCAAACGGAATCCCGATCTTCAAACAACAAACTGGTAAAGATCTCAATCAGACAATTTGGAAATTACGTCATCCCCCCCATGACTAATGAGGTGAGCCATTCGAAGAAGATGACTGCGGATTCCCGTATCCGTTAAGGATAGGATCCTCTAAAAACTCAAAAACGTGTCTGAGTAAAATGCGAAGACGCGATATTCTGTAACGAAAGGCACAACACTCAGGGACAGCTACACCCGCAGGGAACTGTATAGGCCCACCCAAGGCCGGTAGACCTGGGACGATCAGGCATGAGCACAAACGAGAATAAACGTCTGGACTTTGCAGACGCAAAAATATGTGAAAGCGAAAACGAGCTGCAACCTACGAGGGGAACAAGTCGCCCTGTAAGGAGGGATAAACATAATCTGGATTACCCGCATGTGTAGTAGTAGGGAGCGGTAGGGAATTCACCTCTTGGAGGACAGAACCCCCAGAGGCGGATGGCTCAGCAACAGGAACAGGGTGCTCTAATACGGCATATCAAACATAACTGATTGACCCGTGTCAACGTGGCCAATTCGCATTCTTCACAAGTCGAAGAATCTGAATCTGAAATTTGAACAGTCTCAGCATGAGAATGCTCCATAACTAGATAGAGAATATAATAATATGGACTAAGAAAAAAATTAAAACGGCACCCGACACCCACAATGGCCGGGGCACTCACCACCTCCTAGAACCAGACACAAGCAGACTCTAATTTTTCAGTCTCCACACGGTCAGGAATGCGGAAATGGAAGACCAGAACGTAAACACGTCCCGTCACAAGGTGAACCGTACAGTCCAAAAAAAGCGTGCCCAACCATAAGGTTGCGTCACTTCCAAAGGCCTTTATGTTCTAAGCAAAGAGCCCAGTTAACACTACACAGAAGCAGATTGAATCACATAACAAACATGATTAAAAAAAAACCTGTTCAATAATCCCCCTCGGGAGATATTAACCCTCAATTCCAAGATACCAAAGGAGCCTCACTGAGGCCCTATACATTTTTTTTCTTTAATGATTCAGAGTATGCAATTTTAAACAACTTTCTAATTTGCTCCTATTATCAATTTTTCTTTCTTCTCTCGCTATCTTTATTTAAAAAGCAGGAATGTGATGCATAGGAGCCGGCCCGATTTTGGTTGAGAACCTGGGTTATGCTTGCTTATTGGTGGGTAAATGTAAGCCTCCAATAAGCAAGCGCTATCCATGGTGCTGAATTCAAAATGGTCTGGCTGCTAAGATTTATATTCCTGCTTTTAAAATAAAGATAGCAAGAGAACGGAAAAAAAAATAATAGGAGTAAATTAGAAAGTTAATTACATTTTCATGCTCTATCTGAATCATTAAATAAATAATTTTCGTTCAGTGTCCCTTTAATAAGTCCCGCAAGATAGTTACTTACGGGAAAACATAAGTTACAGTACGTTCTGATGAAGTAAAATGAAACAATCTTACCGGAATCTTCGCCGTGGAACAGGAACAGGGCCCCCTCAAGTGTGACGAATAGTAGCAGCGCCTCCGCCATGGACTTGAGAGAAGAAAGCAGGCAGCAGAGCGAAGTTCGACAATGCCGATTGCCTGTGGAGCTGTTAATATGAGTCGGGATGGTTTCGCAGAGAGACTCTTCCTGCATCTCTGGACTCTAACTTTCATCCAGGCCCTCATTGAGAGACAGATAGGACTACTTAAAACTCCTGTCCCATGCCGAAGAGTACTACCCTCCATAAGAGACAAAACAAACTTCTGACACTTCTCTGCCAACCTCCTGGGACGAAAGGCAAAGAATGACTGGGGGATGATGGAAGTGGGAGGAGTACTTACGCCTTTGGCTGGGGTGTCTTTGCCTCCTCCTGGTGGCCGAGTTCTTATTTCCCAAAAGTAATGAATGCAGCTGTGGACTCTTTCCATTTAGGAAGAAAATGACATGCCCTATCTGAATCATGAAAGTTTAATTTTGACTAGACTGTCCCTTTAAAGGGACAATGAACACACACATATATTATATATATATATATATATATCAGCAATTTCATTTTGATCAATCAAATAACTGAAAGACACAGTAATATTTCAGTAGTGAAATGAGGTTTATTGGAGTAACAGAAAATGTGCAATATGCATCCAAACTAAAGTAGACAGGTGCATAAATTTGGGCACCCTTGTCATTTTGTTGATTTGAATACCTGCAACTACCTAGCACTGATTAATTGGAACACACAATTGGTTTGGTGAGCCCATTACGCCTTGAACTTCATAGACAGGTGCATCCATTCATGAGAAAAGGTATTTAAGGTGGCCAATTGCAAGTTGTTGTTCTCTTTGACTCTCCTCTGAAGAGTGGCAACATGGGGGGCTCAATACAACTCTCAAATGACCTGAAAACAGAGATTGTTCAACATTATGGTTTAGGGGAAGGCTACAAAAAGCTGTTGCAGAGATTTAAGCTGTCAGTGTCCACTGTGAGGAACATAGTGAGGAAATGGAAGACCACAGGCACAGTTCTTATTAAAGCCAGAAGTGGCAGGCCAAGTAAAATATCGGAGAGGCAAAGGATGGTGAGAACGGTCAAAAACAGCCCACAGATCGAAAGACCTACAACATAATCTTGCTGCAGATGGTGTCACTGTGCATCGTTCAACAATTCAGCACACTTTGTGAGTGATGCGGAAGAAATCTTTTCTGCACACACACCACAGAGTCGCTTGAGGTATGTAAATGCACATTTGGACAAGCCAGCTTCATTTTGGAAGAAGGTGCTGTGAACTGATGAAACAAAGATTGAGTTATTTGGTCATAACAAGGGGCATTATGCATGGCGGCAAAAGAACACAGCGTTCCAAGACAAACACTTGCTACCCACAGTAAAATTTGGTGGATGTTCCATCATGCTGTGGGGCCAGTGCCGGTACTGGGAATCTTGTTAAAGTTGAGGGTCGCATGGACTCCACTCAATATCAGCAGATACTTGAGAATAATGTTGAGGAATCAGTCACAAAGTTGGAGTTACGAAGGGGCTGGATATTTCAACAAGACAACGACCCAAAACACTGCTCAAAATCTACTCTGGCATTTATTGAGAGGAACAAGTACAATGTTCTGAAATGGCCATCCCAGTCCCCAGACCTCAATATCATTGAAAATCTGTGGGGTGATTTGAAGCGGGCTGTCCATGCTTGGCAACCATCAAACCTACCTGAACTGGAGATGCTTTGCAAGGAGGAATGGTCCAAAATACCTTCATCCAGAATCCAGACACTTATTACAGGCTATAGGAAGCGTCTAGAGGCTGTTATTTCTGCTAAAGGAGGCTCTACTAAATATTGATGAAATATTTCTGTTGCAATTTTTAATTGCGATTTTCACCTCAGCACCCCCTGTAACCCCTATAAGCCCCCTCTGTAACCTACATAAGCCCCATCAGCTCCCATTGTAACCCTGCACCCCCTGTAAACTCCATAAGCCCCCCTCTGTAACCCAAATAAGTCCCATCAGCTCCCATTGTAACCATCCAATAAGCACCCCCTTTAACATCATAAGCACTGCCTGTAACCACCATCAGCCCCAGCACACCTCCCCTCCCTGTAACCTGCATCAGTCACAGCGCACCCCCCTCCTTGTAACCCACATCAGCCATAGCGCTCCCTGGTAAGTCGGCCCCCCTCCCTGTAACCTACATCAGCCACAGCGCACCCCCTCCCTGTAACACGCATCAGCCATAGCGCACCCCCTCCCTGTAACAGGCATCAGCCACAGCGCTCCCCAATAAGTCGGCTCAATGTCGCAAGGCGGGCACGTTTAAGTCATAAGTGATGTCAAAGTGGGCGGGGGTAAAAAATTGCATACTCTTGCGTTTTTAAAAACGCATCCACGATTAATCGTACAGCCCTACTACATACCTACCATTCTCTGTTTGTAAAACACTATTGTCCTGTTCTCTGCAACTAACCCTTTCTTATCCTTGGTTTGCATAGCTTTGCCTATGTAGGTTTGCTCTTATATTTGGGGGGGGGGGGGGAGTACAGTTTTCTATTCTGAAGCAAAACATTTCTAAAAATTTGTTCCATTTGATCCAGAGAAAGAAAAATATTCCCAAAGCTTCATATATTATGTGCTTATATGTATTATATATGTGCTAATACATGTTATATATGTGCTTATATTTATATATGTGATTATACTTATATATGTGCTTATACTTATATATGTACTTATACGTATTATATATGTGCTTACACTTATTATATATGTGCTTATATTTATATATGTATTTATACGTATTATATATGTGCTTTTATTCATATATGTGCTTACACTTATATATGTGCTTATACGTTTTATATATGTGCTTATACATATTATATACATTATTTGCTTATAATGATATATGTGCTTATACTTATGTATGTGCTTATGATGATATATGTGCTTATACTTATTATGTATGTGCTTATGATATATGTGCTTATACTTATTATGTATGTGCTTATAATGTTATATGTGTTTATACTTATTATGTATGTGCTTATGATGATATATGTGCTTATACTTATTATGTATGTGCTTATATTTATTATATACTGTATGTGCTTATACGTATTATATATGTGCTTATATTTATTATATACTGTATGTGCTTATGATGATATATGTGCTTATATTTATTATATACTGTATGTGCTTATGATGATATATGTGCTTATACTTATTCTATATGTGCTTAAACTTAGATCTCTCTTTCCCAAATTAACCTATCACCCTTTTTTTTAGTTTCTATCTTCATCTATCTTATCCTCTCCAAATTCAGCTGTTACATTTGTTTCTATAATTTAAACAGACTTAATGCTAAACCAGATTATAAGGACATTATAACTAGCTTTTTATTTATACGGTGTGTGTATCAACAAATAAAGAGACAATGTAATCAGGGACACATTTAATAAGAATTAATTGTATTTAAATCAGCTGTAGTAGCACCCATTCAAAAGGACTGGTCTCTCCCACCCCCACTGGGAGGTTGATTTCTATTGCTGGCTCTTGTTAACATAGATTACTGCAGTATTTTCAGTATATCACACAATTTCATTTTTCAAGCAAGTGTTCACATCAGAACTTTCAAGCAGGTGTTTACATCAGAACTTTGTTCCGATGTTAAACACTTGCCTCAGGCATGAAGGGGTTAACGGGAAAACCACTTGTCCCAGGCATGAAGGGGTTAACAGGCAACCCACTTGCCCCAGGCATGAAGGGGTTAACAGGCAAACACACTTGCAATAACAAAGTAAAGGTAAAGGAGCTATTTGTAAATAACGGCAGATAAAACAGATTATTGAAAAACATTAAAGGGGAAAAAAATACTGTACAATGTTTCTTTAAGATTTGTGTACAGAATACATTTATTAAAACTGACATTTGTTACTTAGTTAGCAACAAGTGTGTAGGGCTTTGCAAATAAAAAATAAACAGCTTGGAAACCTGTGGTTATGCTCCCTTATCTCGCTTGACCGTAGCCAATTTGGGCTAGCTATAAATGAGTCTGTGCACTGCTCTAAGCAATCACTGGGTAGCATGTAGCCAGGTACGAATCTCCAGCATTCACTACGGAGTGCGAAACAAGCACAATTTCAGGAGGGATATTACAGTAAAATCATAAAAAATGCATTTTATTACAGTATAGTTATATCTTCATTAAACAAGCATTTTATGTTGGATTACACTTTGAGATTAAAGTCAATTTAAAGCACAAATACTGGTTGTAACGTGCAAATCCTCTTCAATCTCAATGTAGCCTCCTTCCCCACGCCCTACAACGTTGACCCCTTTATCAGACATTTTATTATTACTATCTTTGTGTAATGTGCCAGCTGATCGTTTAAAGCACTGAAGCAAAACTGCACAATGTTATTTATTTTGATGACAGCAGTGTTTGCACAATGTATAACATTGATAAAAGTATTGTGGCAAAACTGCTGTCATATAGAGCTCTAGATATATATGCATGCTACCAAGAAGAAGCATGCTCTTTAACAAAGGATACAAAAAGAACAATGTCATTGTGATAACCAAATTAAATTAGAATTTTTTTTTTATTGTACATTAAATACAAAATGCATTTCCCCATGTAATGTTGAGCAGAGCAAACCAACTTTGTAATATATATTTTGCCACCTTGTTATTCTGTAATGTAACTGAAAATTGTGATTTTATTTTTTCCATTGACCCAAGGAAACTGGAGAACGTGCCACAGAATTCAGAAGCCTGACCCTATGACATGCTACACAACAAAGCATATAAGGAGTATACTCGAAAGTCTTTTCATGGGTTAAGGCACTGGGCTGTATAACAATATACATTTTTGCTGACAAAAATGACTGTCTAAATGCTTTAAAAACATATTCTGTATGTAGAACTTTCTCAAGATTGTGCTTAAAGGGACATAAAACACAAAATGTCAGTTTCAGACAAAGAATACAATTTTAAACAACTTTCTAATTTACTTCTATTATCAAATGTTCTTTGTTCGGTTGGTAACTTTTGTTGAAAAGCAGGCATATGCGCTCTGCGGGGGTCAGCACTCTTTACGCTACATGTGTTCACAGGAAACACTTCCTCCGGAACTCTTAGTTCCCAAAACTGGTGCCCAGGATACACAAGGCTTCACCACGGCCCCATAATAGATGCAATCCATAGACAAATAATCCTCTCACTCAGCGAAGGAACATCAGACAGGTGCGCAATAAAACCAAAGCACATTTATTGAAAACTCACAACACCACGAGACATGCGAGTGAGTCAAACGCATTTCGTTAGACGTAACTTTATCAATGACCATGTAGTGCTCGACACAGACCTAGGTATCTCTTAAACAAAGAATACCATGAGAACAAAGCGAATGTGAGAATATAAATAAAATTAGAAACTTTTTTTTTTTAAATTGTATGTTCTGTCTGAATCACAAAAGAACATTTGAGTTTCATATCCATTCAATTGCTGAAATATATTAAATTTCCCTTTAGTGGAAAACATCTTCTTATTGTGAGTACATATAGATTTTATTTTAAAAATACATTGAACTCATAGCTATTTATAAATCACTTTCCCTCCATCCCAGGACTTTGAAGATTTGTTTTACCCTAAAAATTAAACGCACACAAAGGTTATTTTTTTTAGAATGTAATATTTATTATTAAGTTCAAAAAATGCTTAAAAGTAAAACAATTTAAAAAGGTGCATCTTAAAATATTTCCCTATCCGCAGATTTCTTCATTTCCGTATAATTTACACACTAGATTAAAACATGGCGCTGGCAGATAAAAATTGTAGTCTTTTTCATAAATATCTAGATAATTGGGAGTGGAATTGTTCCTTCTGTACGGGGGGCGGTAGATCAGTGTCAGATGTACTGAGCGCTCCATGTCTCAATGCCATAAAAGCACAAAAATAGCTTAACTGACAATTTCCTTCTGTTTCCTGGCGAGTCCATCCCAGCCAGTATTTTGCTACCACAGAAGACGCATGGAAATGAATATCACACAAAGTGCCATGCTTCACTGGTACAAAGGCTGGCATACAGCACCACGCGTCACTGGTACAAAGGCTAGAATACAGCACCACGCTCATGGCTGTATGCACAGACTGGCAAACAGTGCCACGCTCATGGTTACACGCAGGCTGGCACAGAGGCCCAAGCATATGGCTGTTTATACAAAGCTGGCACAAATACACAATGATTATTCACAGGCAACTGTCACATGGCACATCAAGCTTGCGCTAGGCAGTCTGTAGTGTATACTTTTCCCAACAGGCGGCTTCACACAATCACAGTGTGAGCTCCCTCTAACGGCCCCTGTGGAATGTGGGTGAAGGGGGTGAGACGATAAAGTCCTCTCACGACTGGAGACTGCAAATTACGTTAGAGACGGGTGGAATAAAAGGCTAATTCACAGAACTTATTCAGCCTTCTGTGTAGGAACAAGCACCTGAGAGAGGAAAGATACAGTCAGGATTCAATAAGACAGGAATCGGCAGGTTACACAGCATATTGTACAAACTCATATCACATACACATTAGTGATGGGACTGTGCAGCGGATAGGATTTACTTAAATCTCAAAATGCTGGGAGAACTTGCAAGTTAATTAACCCCTTGTAAGCAGAAGCCTGTCCAGTCTATTTATTAAAGGGACAGTCAAGTCCAAAAAAAACTTTCATGATTTAAATAGGGCATGCAATTTTAAACAACTTCCCAATTTACTTTTATCACCAATTTTGCTTTGTTCGCTTGGTATTCTTAGTTGAAAGCTAAACCTAGGAGGTTCATATGCTAATTTCTTAGACCTTGAAGACTGCCTCTAATCTGAATACATTTTGACCACTAGAGGGCATTAGTTCACATGTTTCATATAGATAACATTGAGCTCATGCACGTAAAGTGATTTAGGAGTGAGCACTGATTGGCTAAACTGCATGTCTGTCAAAAGAAGTGGGGGCAGTCAGCAGAGGCTTAGACACAAGATAATTACAGAGGTAAAACGTGTATTATTATAACTGTTAGATATGCAAAACTGGGGAATGGGTAATAAAGGGATTATCTTTTTAAACAACAAAAATTCTTGTGTTGACTGTCCCTTTAACTCTTTTAGGGTAACCCCAAATTATACACTTACCCATCATTCATCAATTCCAATAGAGCAGGCGTCAGGACCCAGAGCTGTAGGGAAAAGGAGGAAGGTAAAGTAAGAAAATGACTATATGTGAAGATTTCCAGCCTGTCCCTTCCCCATGATCAGGTCTATGAACCTCACACAAGTAGCAACATTGGATTTTGGATATTTTCTGCAGTAAAACGGTCTGTTAAGATAAAAGAATATCAGGACTCAATTTAGGCGAGCGCTATAGACTGTGCAGCATTAGGTATATGGAACATAGCATCAGATATTGAAAGCAGAAATGCAAAACTTCAGGATCTATGATTTGTTAGTGAAACAAATCCCAAAAATGGCCGTGGTTTGTGCTTTCCATTGGTTCTGGCACCAGCTTTATTAGAAGAAAGTGCACGAGTTGTAGCGCTGACAAAGTTAGGTGGTAATAGAAAGTGATTGTGACAGAAGGTTCAGCTTATCAAGACCATTTGCAGGTACAAAACTTCATTCACCATTGAGTTACACAGGAGGTTGTTTCACGTGAACCCACCTAACACATCTCGTGTCTCATCTTCCTTTGGTGTGAGGGGTTCAGTACTTTCATTTTGTGCATCCTCTGAAGAGAGAGACCGAGAACCTTCAAAACAAACAAAAAAAGGAGCAAGGTGAGGGGGGGCATGAATCCTTCTCAATATCTAGTTTACATGCATCAAATAATATTCACTTCTAACTTATAAAAATGGTGTTGTGCTTTTAACACCCTGCATAAGGACAGAAATATAACGGATTTACATCATTTGTAGGGGCAGGGGGATTACAAAGATGCGTAGCCTTTGCAACAAGGAACTGTAAGGCGTGTGGCTAAAAAAGTAAAAAAGAAAACAAACAGATCGATTTGTCACATAGAGGAACAGATCACTCAATAGGAAAGAAAGATTCTCTGAGTATCATAAGATTAATGGGGGGGAAAAAAAAAAAGAAGATTGTACAGTTAGATTTCAACAGAAATAAAGACCAAAAACAGTTTACTGGATACCAGGCAGAAAAAGAAATGAAGACACAGGTGTGTGTGAAAAAAAAAAAGCTGTAACCCCCACTGGTTCTTTGTGATAAACCAGATACTGAAAGTTTCTGCTGCACACTGATTTAGTTAAAGTGCTGACAGTATATAAATAAAATGTTGAATTGTACGTATTAGTTATTTTACCACTTTTCCTATAATTCAACTCTAAAAATCATGGGTTATCCCAACTGTGAGAATTGGAAGTGCAAACTGTAAACTTCATAAGCCCAACCCTGCTACATACCTGTCCCTTATTGGTCTGAGCAAAGATGATAAGATACTGCTAAACTATGCAAGTTTTGCAAAGAAAACAACAGTGAATAGACTAGTCTTATTTGGCCCCTTTAAATAAAGCAATTTAAATAAGGCTATGTAATTTGCTTGTCCTCTTCATATAAATTGTTAAATAGCATATCTAGGTAAACTCAGGAGCAGCCGTGCACTACTGTGAGCTGATTAGTGCCTGTATATTAGGTACACATTGCTAGTGCCGGGTTGCACCCCCTTTTGCCTTCAGAACTGCCTTAATTCTTCGTGGCATAGATTCAACAAGTTGTTGAGAACATTCCTCAGACATTTAGGTCCATATTGACATGATAGCATCACGCAGTTGCTGCAGATTTGTCGGCTGCACATCCATGATGCAAATCTCCCCTTCTACTACATCCCAAAGGTGCTCTATTGGATTGAGATCTGATGATTGTGGAGGCCATTGGAGTACAGTGAACTCATTGTCATGTTCAAGAAACCAGTTTGAGAGGATTTGAGCTTTGTGACATAGTGCATTATCCTGCTGGAAGTAGCCATCAGAAGATGGGCACACTGTAGTCATAAAGGGATGGACATGGTCAGCAACAATACTCAGGTAGGTTGTGGCGTTTTAAACAATGCTCAATAGGTACTAATGGGTCCAAACTGTGCCAAGACTTTCTTAGCTGACAGGATTAGCACCCGGTGTGGTCTTCTGCTGCTGTAGCCCATCTTCTTCAAGGTTCGACGTGTTGTGCGTTCAGAGATGGTTTTCTGCCTACCTTTGTTGCAATGAGTGGTTATTTGAGTCTGCTCATTCTCCTCTGACCTCAACAAAGGCATTGTCGTCCACACAACTGGATATTTTCTCTTTTTCGGACCATTCTCTGTAAACCCTACAGATGTTTGTGCGTGAAAATCCAAGTAGATCAGCAGTTTGTGAAATATTCAGACTGGCACCAACAACCATGCCACGTTCAAAGTCACTTAAATCCCCTTTCTTCCCCATTCTAATGCTCGGTTTGAACTTCAGCAAGTCGTCTTCACCACGTCTAGATGCCTAAATGCATTGAGTTGCTGCCATGTGATTGGCTGATTAGCAATTTGTGTTACCAAGCAACTGAACAGGTGTACCTAATAAAGTGGCCGGTGAGTGTACGTCTTGTCATTAACTCACCTAATGTGCTCAGCTAGCTTCCAGCCATGCATTGCTGCTTCTTCAACAAAGGATACCAAGAGAATGAAGGAAATGTCATAATAAAAAGTAAATTGCAAAGAGGTTTAAAATCATGTTCTATCTGAATCATGAACAAAATATTTGGAGCGCTCGTGTGCAACGGTAAATGCAGGTGGCGGATTGCTGCCTCCAGAGGAGAAGCTGGGCAGACAGGGGCGAATATGTGCTCCCCTGTCCGCCACAGAATCATTAATCAAGCTCTATGTACACATAAAATTCCCTTTAAAGTCAGAATTACATATTCATGGGTCAGACAGAGCATGCAGCTTTAAAAGCCTTTTCAGTTTACTCCTATTAACAAATTTACTTTGTTAAAAAAAGAATACCTAGGTATGCTCAGAAGTAGTAATGCACTACTGGGAGCTAGTGGCTACACACATGCCTCTTGTCATTGGCTCACCAGATGCGTTCAGCTAGCTCCCTGTAGTTCATTGTAGCTTGTAGAGCTGACTTAGGTTTAATCCCTTGCAGAGGTTAAACACAGTTATATGCAGTAGAGCAATAATACAATGCGCTAACACATTACAATATTTTCTTTTTTGACTTTTATGTCCCTTTAATGAGAGTGCGATCTAGCGCTCACCTCGGTGTGTGGGGACAATCTCAGGAGTGCCAGCCGCAGAGAGATTCTACAAGACAAAAGTTACAAAATGATACAAAGAAACGTCCAAGACCCTCTATTAAACGCAGAAGTTTTCACTTGCCTCTGTGTGAGACGGCTCACTGCTCAGGGAGCCCAGAAGAGCGGGACGTTCACTGTCAGAAACCGCAGACATGTCCTCGTCTTCCTCATGGATGGGAGAGGAAGGAGACCGCAGGCCACTGAGGAAGAGAACATATATATGAGGGGTGCAGGAAAGCACATGCATAAAGCTTATCAGAGAGAGCACTTGCACACGCTATAAAGAGGGGAAACGTTTAAATCATCACAATTTTCTCAGACGGAGAACCCATGGCTGAATTACAGATGTGTCCTCAGTATTGTAAATCCAAAACCTATGGGCCTGAGCATGTTAGTAGAACCACTGATAAGGAAGCAGTCCCAGGACTACATGATTTTACAGTCTGACAAAAGCTGGGCCCATATTAAAGGGATATAAACCCCCCAAAAATAATAATTCATGATTCCGATAGATCACCGGTTTACAAACTTGTCCTCAGACCTCCCTAAGAGGCCAGATTTTCAGGATTACCTTGGGTGAGAGCAGGTAAAATAACCATGGTTACTGATCAGCTGATTATTTCACCTGTGCTCTAGCTCAGATATCCTCAAAATGTTGCCTGTTAGGGAAGTCTGAGAACAGGTTTGAAAACCACCAGTGCAATAAATCATACCATTTAAAAAAAAAAAATTAATTTACCTTTATTGCCAAATTGTGTTCATTCTCTTGGTATCCTTTGCTGAAAACTAGGGAGGTACGCTCAGGAGTGTGCACGTGTCTGCAACACTATATGGCAGCAGTTTTGCATCAATGTTATACATTAGCAAGAGCACTAGATGGCAGCACTTTTTCCTGCCAGTGCTCTAGATATGTGCATGCGATCCATCTATATATCTCTTCAATAAAGAATACCATGAGAACAAAAACAAAATACAGCATAGAATATAATGCATTTTCATCTTTGCTTCCATGACCCTTTGATCTGTTCTGGCCACTTCCAAGGAATTAGAATTATATTTTACTTTTAATCGAAAGTGGATATTTCCATAGCAGATTTGTGGACCTCATTACTGGGTACTACACAAGGATAAATACGGTGTCAAGCTCAGTTTATTTAACCTGACACAGCTGAGACAAGTAGCCTATTCATTCACTGAGAAAAGGGCCACATTTTTGAGACAAGATGTTTTGATCCTATAGTTTTGCTGTGATGATAAAGCTGCCTATTTATATATTTTATTTTCTTAAGAAGAAACGCGTGTTGGTCCTTACCTGTCGGGGGTCTTGGTGTGCTTGCTTTTGTGGTGAGTGTTGTCAGGTGGTACACGGGTGGGAAGACCCTCATTATAGGAAATTTCTTCATACAACGGAGCAGTGGGTGGAGGGGACCGTAATCCATTAAGGGCCTCCAGTAGAGAAATAGGTTCAAACCCTGGAGGGAGATTATCAGCCCCCTACAGAAAGAAAGCACAGGGGATAGCGAGTATGTCAGCTGTGGCGCAGTAGGCAGTCTGCTAGTATACTAAACTAGTAATCACGAATTTGCTACTCACGTTATTGTCATCATGTTCCAGTGTTTGCGCCAACACAGGGCTGAATGAAATAGGGGGCAGAGGCCCGGGCTTCCTGCGAACTGCACGGATCTGTAGGAGGGCACGAAATGCTGTGCAAGAAAGTATTACATTGTTACAACTGTACACTCAGTGCCTGCACAATGAATCGTAAAGGTACACAAAACTCACGAAGTCTACAGATGGGGCAGTTGTTGGCCTGGTAGCGTAGAGTATCCGCACAGGAATTACACAGACATAGGTGCCGGCAGGGCAGAATCAGGGTGTCCCGCAGATCAGACAGACACACAACACATTCATTGCTATTGTCGCTATTCTCATCCTCTGATGGCTGAAAATGGGACAAACAATTAGGAAAAAAAAAAAAATCTTATTATGTTTTACAAAATACGTCTCATTCATATATTTCACGGTTATGCTGACTATACCAATTGGCTTTAAAAATAAAGTCTTGTTGAGGAAAATCCCATAATTTAGCAACCAATGAGAAAATGCTTCCTCCAAGAATGTTCTGCTGAAACTCTGAAGGCTTGTTGTAAGGGGTTCACTGTGCTACTTGAGAGAACGGGATATAAATAAAATGTATCAAGCAATTCCTGTCTAGCATGTTGCAGGGTCAAGTTAAAACATGTAGCATAAACAAAAATATTGTAATAAAAGCATTATGGGGTGACATTTGGGGTGTCTGGTACGGTTGAGTATGACGCTCTGAGGATTTGTTACCTTGGTCTCCTGATTGTTCTTGTTTTCAATGCCATAAATTTCTTGCAACAGATAACTGACCCGATCCACCTATAAGATACAAAATAACAGACTGTAGCGGGGACCATCAGAACCCAGACATATCAACGCGCCACATCCAACTCGCCAGCAGCAGAAAACACAATGCTAAGAGAATCAGTACAAGTGTAAACATCACAACACCTAAATAATCAAACCCACACTGCTCCTGACAGCATCAGTAACCCCCTAATCTAGAACACCGTGTCACCAATACACTGATGTAAACCTCACTGCTCCTGACGAGTGATAAACAGCATCAGTAACCCCCTAATCTGGTCTAGAACACTGTGTCACCAATACACTGATGTAACCCTCACTGCTCCTGACGAGTGACAAACAGCATCATAACCCCCTAATCTGGTCTAGAACACTGTGTCACCAATACACTGATGTAACCCTCACTGCTCCTGACGAGTGACAAACAGCATCAGTAACCCCCTAATCTGGTCTAGAACACTGTGTCACCAATACACTGATGTAACCCTCACTGCTCCTGACGAGTGACAAACAGCATCATAACCCCCTAATCTGGTCTAGAACACTGTGTCACCAATACACTGATGTAACCCTCACTGCTCCTGAGTGACAAACAGCATTAGAATCACCTAATCTGGTCTAGAACACTGTGTCACCAATACACTGATGTAACCCTCACTGCTCCCGACAGTGACAAACAGCATCATAACCCCCTAATCTGATCTAGAACACTGTGTCACCAATACACTGATGTAACCCTCACTGCTCCCGACAGTGATAAACAGCATCAGTAACCCCCTAATCTGATCTAGAACACTGTGTCACCAATACACTGATGTAACCCTCACTGCTCCTGACGAGTGACAAACAGCATCAGAATCACCTAATCTGGTCTAGAACACTGTGTCACCAATACACTGATGTAACCCTCACTGCTCCCGACAGTGATAAACAGCATCAGTAACCCCCTAATCTGATCTAGAACACTGTGTCACCAATACACTGATGTAACCCTCACTGCTCCTGAGTGACAAACAGCATCAGAATCGCCTAATCTGGTCTAGAACACTGTGTCACCAATACACTGATGTAACCCTCACTGCTCCTGAGTGACAAACAGCATCAGAATCACCTAATCTGGTCTAGAACACTGTGTCACCAATACACTTATGTAACCCTCACTGCTCCTGACAGTGACAAACAGAATCAGAATCACCTAATCTGGTCTAGAACACTGTCACCAATACACTGATGTAACCCTCACTGCTCCTGAGTGACAAACAGCATCAGAATCACCTAATCTGATCTAGAACACTGTGTCACCAATACACTGATGTAACCCTCACTGCTCCTGAGTGACAAACAGCATCAGAATCACCTAATCTGATCTAGAACACTGCGTCACCAATACACTGATGTAACCCTCACTGCTCCTGACAGTGACAAACAGCATCATAACCCCCTAATCTGATCTAGAACACTGTGTCACCAATACACTGATGTAACCCTCACTGCTCCTGACAGTGACAAACAGTATCAGAATCACCTAATCTGATCTAGAACACTGTGTCACCAATACACTGAAGTAACCCTCACTGCTCCTGACAGTGACAAACAGCATCAGAATCACCTAATCTGGTCTAGAACACTGTGTCACCAATACACTGATGTAACCCTCACTGCTCCTGACAGTGACAAACAGCATCATAACCCCCTAATCTGGTCTAGAACACTGCGTCACCAATACACTGATGTAACCCTCACTGCTCCTGACAGTGACAAACAGCATCATAAGCCCCTAATCTGATCTAGAACACTGTGTCACCAATACACTGATGTAACCCTCACTGCTCCTGACAGTGACAAACAGTATCAGAATCACCTAATCTGGTCTAGAACACTGTGTCACCAATACACTGATGTAACCCTCACTGCTCCGGGACAGTGACAAACAGCATCATAAGCCCCTAATCTGGTCTAGAACACTGTGTCACCAATACACTGATGTAACCCTCACTGCTCCTGAGAGTGACAAACAGCATCAGAATCACCTAATCTGGTCTAGAACACTGTGTCACCAATACACTGATGTAACCCTCACTGCTCCTGACAGTGACAAACAGCATCAGAATCACCTAATCTGGTCTAGAACACTGTGTCACCAATACACTGATGTAACCCACACTGCTCCTGACAGTGATAAACAGCATCAGAATCACCTAATCTGATCTAGAACACTGTGTCACCAATACACTGATGTAACCCACACTGCTCCTGACAGTGACAAACAGCATCATAACCCTCTAATCTGATCTAGAACACTGTGTCACCAATACACTGATGTAACCCTCACTGCTCCTGACAGTGACAAACAGCATCAGAATCACCTAATCTGATCTAGAACACTGTGTCACCAATACACTGATGTAACCCTCACTGCTCCTGACAGTGACAAACAGCATCATAACCCCCTAATCTGATCTAGAACACTGTGTCACCAATACACTGATGTAACCCTCACTGCTCCTGAGTGACAAACAGCATCAGAATCACCTAATCTGATCTAGAACACTGTGTCACCAATACACTGATGTAACCCTCACTGCTCCTGACAGTGACAAACAGCATCAGAATCACCTAATCTGGTCTAGAACACTGTCACCAATACACTGATGTAACCCTCACTGCTCCTGACAGTGACAAACAGCATCAGAATCACCTAATATGATCTAGAACACTGTGTCACCAATACACTGATGTAACCCTCACTGCTCCTGAGTGACAAACAGCATCATAACCCCCTAATCTGATCTAGAACACTGTGTCACCAATACACTGATGTAACCCTCACTGCTCCTGAGTGACAAACAGCATCATAACCCCCTAATCTGATCTAGAACACTGTGTCACCAATACACTGATGTAACCCTCACTGCTCCTGAGTGACAAACAGCATTAGAATCACCTAATCTGGTCTAGAACACTGTGTCACCAATACACTGATGTAACCCTCACTGCTCCCGACAGTGACAAACAGCATCATAACCCCCTAATCTGATCTAGAACACTGTGTCACCAATACACTGATGTAACCCTCACTGCTCCCGACAGTGATAAACAGCATCAGTAACCCCCTAATCTGATCTAGAACACTGTGTCACCAATACACTGATGTAACCCTCACTGCTCCTGACGAGTGACAAACAGCATCAGAATCACCTAATCTGGTCTAGAACACTGTGTCACCAATACACTGATGTAACCCTCACTGCTCCCGACAGTGATAAACAGCATCAGTAACCCCCTAATCTGATCTAGAACACTGTGTCACCAATACACTGATGTAACCCTCACTGCTCCTGAGTGACAAACAGCATCAGAATCGCCTAATCTGGTCTAGAACACTGTGTCACCAATACACTGATGTAACCCTCACTGCTCCTGAGTGACAAACAGCATCAGAATCACCTAATCTGGTCTAGAACACTGTGTCACCAATACACTTATGTAACCCTCACTGCTCCTGACAGTGACAAACAGAATCAGAATCACCTAATCTGGTCTAGAACACTGTCACCAATACACTGATGTAACCCTCACTGCTCCTGAGTGACAAACAGCATCAGAATCACCTAATCTGATCTAGAACACTGTGTCACCAATACACTGATGTAACCCTCACTGCTCCTGAGTGACAAACAGCATCAGAATCACCTAATCTGATCTAGAACACTGCGTCACCAATACACTGATGTAACCCTCACTGCTCCTGACAGTGACAAACAGCATCATAACCCCCTAATCTGATCTAGAACACTGTGTCACCAATACACTGATGTAACCCTCACTGCTCCTGACAGTGACAAACAGTATCAGAATCACCTAATCTGATCTAGAACACTGTGTCACCAATACACTGAAGTAACCCTCACTGCTCCTGACAGTGACAAACAGCATCAGAATCACCTAATCTGGTCTAGAACACTGTGTCACCAATACACTGATGTAACCCTCACTGCTCCTGACAGTGACAAACAGCATCATAACCCCCTAATCTGGTCTAGAACACTGCGTCACCAATACACTGATGTAACCCTCACTGCTCCTGACAGTGACAAACAGCATCATAAGCCCCTAATCTGATCTAGAACACTGTGTCACCAATACACTGATGTAACCCTCACTGCTCCTGACAGTGACAAACAGTATCAGAATCACCTAATCTGGTCTAGAACACTGTGTCACCAATACACTGATGTAACCCTCACTGCTCCGGGACAGTGACAAACAGCATCATAAGCCCCTAATCTGGTCTAGAACACTGTGTCACCAATACACTGATGTAACCCTCACTGCTCCTGAGAGTGACAAACAGCATCAGAATCACCTAATCTGGTCTAGAACACTGTGTCACCAATACACTGATGTAACCCTCACTGCTCCTGACAGTGACAAACAGCATCAGAATCACCTAATCTGGTCTAGAACACTGTGTCACCAATACACTGATGTAACCCACACTGCTCCTGACAGTGATAAACAGCATCAGAATCACCTAATCTGATCTAGAACACTGTGTCACCAATACACTGATGTAACCCACACTGCTCCTGACAGTGACAAACAGCATCATAACCCTCTAATCTGATCTAGAACACTGTGTCACCAATACACTGATGTAACCCTCACTGCTCCTGACAGTGACAAACAGCATCAGAATCACCTAATCTGATCTAGAACACTGTGTCACCAATACACTGATGTAACCCTCACTGCTCCTGACAGTGACAAACAGCATCATAACCCCCTAATCTGATCTAGAACACTGTGTCACCAATACACTGATGTAACCCTCACTGCTCCTGAGTGACAAACAGCATCAGAATCACCTAATCTGATCTAGAACACTGTGTCACCAATACACTGATGTAACCCTCACTGCTCCTGACAGTGACAAACAGCATCAGAATCACCTAATCTGGTCTAGAACACTGTCACCAATACACTGATGTAACCCTCACTGCTCCTGACAGTGACAAACAGCATCAGAATCACCTAATATGATCTAGAACACTGTGTCACCAATACACTGATGTAACCCTCACTGCTCCTGAGTGACAAACAGCATCATAACCCCCTAATCTGATCTAGAACACTGTGTCACCAATACACTGATGTAACCCTCACTGCTCCTGAGTGACAAACAGCATCATAACCCCCTAATCTGATCTAGAACACTGTGTCACCAATACACTGATGTAACCCTCACTGCTCCTGAGTGACAAACAGCATCAGAATTACCTAATCTGGTCTAGAACACTGTGTCACCAATACACTGATGTAACCCTCACTGCTCCTGATAGTGACAAACAGCATCAGAATCACCTAATCTGGTCTAGAACACTGTCACCAATACACTGATGTAACCCTCACTGCTCCTGACAGTGACAAACAGCATCAGAATCCCCTAATCTGGTCTAGAACACTGTCACCAATACACTGATGTAACCCTCACTGAAATACAAACTAACTACAAAAACAACATTATATGGCCTGAAATACAATATAAAAAACAAGCTATTTGTACAACATAAAGTATATATCCAGTCTACAGCACGCAAATACACAACCCATGTTAAAGGGAGATTGAAACACAATTTTTTTTCTTTCATGATTCGGATAGAGCACGATATTTAAAATGACTTTCTAATTTACTTCTGTTATCAATTCTTTCTTTGTTCTCTTAGTATCTCTTGTTGAAAAGCAGGGACGCAAGCTCAGGAACATGCACGTGTATAAAGGCACAGCACAGACTCACAACATATTCCTTAGAGGGGGGATGCCCTGTGAGACAAGCGGCCACTATAATACTCACTATTTGCTTCTGTTTGAGAGGCTTCACTGAGAAACTGCCATCCACGTGCTGCAAAGACATTTAACATTATCATGACAAAGTGCCGATCCAGTCACGAAACCTGTAGGCTCTATTGGACTCCTATTTCTGGCTGGTAACTACATCAGGCTGTGATTCTGATTTTTTTTGTACCACTGCCTTTTTAATGGATATAATAAAATGGTGGCATGAAATATACCAAAATGGGCCTAGATCAATACCTTGCATAATCTATTTTAAAAAAAATAATGAAATTTATGCTTACCTGATGAATTTATTTATTTCTTGACACGGTGAGTCCACGGATCATCTCTAATTACTATTGGGAATATCACTCCTGCCCAGCAGGAGGAGGCAAAGAGCACCACAACAAATATGTTAAATATAACCTCCCTTCCCTCCAACCCCAGTCATTCGACTGAAAGAAAAGGAGAGAAAGGAAATAAGGTGAAGAAGTGCCTGAGGTTTATAACACAAAAAAAAATGTCTAAATAAACAGGGCGGCCATGGACCGTGTCAAGAAACAAATTTTTTCAGGCAAGCATAAATTTTGTTTTCTTTCTAATGACACGGTGAGTCCACAGATCATCTCTAATTACTATTGGGAATAGATACCCAAGCTAGAGGACACAGATGATAAGGGAGGGACAAGACAGGGAACCTAAACGGAAGGCACAACTGCTTGAAGAACCTTTCTCCCAAAAGCAGCCTCAGCCGAGGCAAAAGTATCAAATTTATAGAATTTTGAAAAAGTGTGTAGAGAGGACCAAGTTGCAGCCTTGCAAATCTGTTCCACAGAAGCTTCATTTTTGAATGCCCAGGAAGAGGAAACAGCCCTCGTAGAATGAGCCGTGACTCTCTGAGGAGGCTGGTGTCCAGCAGTTTCATAGGCCAAGCGAATTATACTCTTCAGCCAAAAGTAAAGAGAAGTAGCCATAGCTTTATGGCCCTTACGTTTCCCAGAGAAAACAACAAACAGAGCAGAAGACTGGCGAAAATCCTTAGTCGCCTGTAGATAGTATTTCAACGCACGCACCACGTCTAGGTTGTGCAGCAGACGTTCCTTATGAGAAGACGGGTTAGGACACAAAGAAGGAACAACGATTTCTTGATTAATGTTTCTATCCGAAAACCACTTTAGGGAGAAACGCAGAACTACCTTATCCGAATGAAAAATAAGGTAAGGAGATTCAAACTGCAATGCCGAGAGCTCCGAGACTCTATGAGCAGAAGGAATTGCAACAAGAAACAAAAAACTTTCCAAGATAACTACTTAATATCTAAGGAATGCATAGGCTCAAACGAAGCCTGCTGAAGAACTTTAAGAACAAGGTTAAGACTCCAGGGAGGAGTAACAGGTTTGAACACAGGCCTGATTCTGACCAAGGCCTGACAGAAACATTGCACGTCTGGTACATCCTGGGAAGGATAAGACTCTTAAGCGCTACCGCTTAATAGCGCTTAAGAGTCTTATCCTTCCCAGAATTTACCTACATTTGAAGTTTTTGAGATTACTTCTTTTAGACTCAATAGCTTTTACCCCCACAGCGCATAGTTTATTACCCCATCTCACCACGTCTGGTACATCCGCCAGACGTTTCTGCAACAAAATAGACAAGGCAGATATTTGACCCTTCAAAGTACTCGCAGATAAACCCTTCTCCAGACCCTCCTGGAGAAAGGACAAAATTCTAGGAATCCGAACTCTACTCCAAAAATAGCCTCTGAATTCACACCAATACAGATATTTACGCCATATCTTATGGTAAATCTTTCTAGTGACAGGTTTACAAGCCTGAATAAAGGTCTCAATAACCGCTTAGAAAGAATTAAGCGTTCTATCTCCAAGCAGTCAGCTTCTGAGAAACAAGATTTGGATGAAGGAAGGGCCCTTGAAGTAGAAGGTCTTTCCTCAGTGGAAGTCTCCAAGGTGGGAGAGATGACATCTCCACTAGGTCTGCATACCAGATCCTGAGAGGTCACGCCGGTGCAATAAGGATCACCAACGCCTTCTCCTGCTTGATTAGCGCAATTAACCGAGGAAGGAGAGCGAACAGAGGAAACAGGTATGCTAGACTGAAATTCCAAGGAACCGCCAGAGCATCTATCAGTACCGCCTGAGGATCCCTTGACCTCGGCCCGTACCTCGGAAGCTTGGCATTCTGTCGAGATGCCATGAGATTCAGCTCCGACTGTCCCCATTTGAAAATCAAGTTAGAACACACCTCCGGATGGAGCTCCCACTCCCCCGGGTGAAAGGTCTGTCTGCTTAGAAAATCCCAATTGTCCACTCCTGGAATGTGGATCGCAGACAGACAGCAATTGTGGGCTTCTGCCCATTGAATAATCTTGGCTCCCCCTGCCATGGCCAAGGAACTCTGAGTTCCTCCCTGATGGTTGATGTAGGCCACAAGAGCATTGAAGATTGCCCTCTGCTCTAGGATGTTTATGGGAAGAACAGACTCCTCCCGAGTCCATGTCCCCTGAGCCTTTATGGAGCCCCAGACTGCTCCCCAGCCCAGCAGGCTGGCGTCCGTTGTCACAATCACCCAGGTGGGTCTGCGAAAGCAGGTTCCCTGGGAGAGATGATCCTGAGACAATCACCAAAGAAGAGAGTCTCTTGACGCCTGATCCAGAAGAATTTGCGGAGACAGATCCACATAATCCCCGTTCCATTGCCTGAGCATGCATAATTGCAGAGGTCTGAGAAGGAACCGGGCAAACAGAATGATGTCCATGGCAGCTACCATCAGACCGATCACCTCCATACATTGAGCCACTGATGGCCGAGGAGAGGACTGAAGGGCCAGTCAAGAGTCGAGGATCTTTGCTTTTCTGATCTCTGTCAGAAATCTTTTCATTGATAAGGAATCTATTATGGTTCCCAGGAACACTACCCTTGTAGCTGGAATCAAGGAACTCTTTCCCAAATTCACCTTCCATTCGTGAAACCGCAGAAAAGATAACATCTCTGTGTGTGAGTTCGCTAGATGGAAGGATGGCATATCCAGAATGTCGTTCAGATAAGGCACCACTGCAATGCCCCGTAACCGTAGCACCGCCAACAAAGATCCCAGGACCTTTGAAAAAATTCTGGGAGCTGTGGCAAGGCCGAATGGAAGAGCCACAAACTGGTAATGTTTGTCTAGAAATGCAAACCTCAGAAACTTGTGATGATCCCTGTGGATGGGAACATGCAGGTATGCATCCTTTAAATCTACTGTTGTCATGAATTGACCCTCTTGAACCAAGGGAAGAATGGAATGAATAGTTTCCATCTTGAAGGACGGAACTTGTTTAGACTCTTGAGGTCTAGAATTGGTCTGAAAGTTCCCTCTTTCTTGGGAACCACGAACAGATTGGAGTAAAAACCCAGACCCTGCTCCTGCATTGGAAAAGGAACTATCACTCCCAGGACAGATAGGTCCCGGACACAGTGTAAGAACACCTCTCTTTATCTGGTTTACAGATAATCTTGGAGGAAAGGTCTTGAACTTCAGTTTGTATCTATGGGACACGATATCCACCGCCCAGGTATCCGGGACATCCCGAACCCAGGCCTAAACGAAGGAAAGTCTGCCCCCCACAAGATCCGGTCCCGGTTCGGGGCAGACCCTTCATGCTGACTTTGAGTCATTAAGGGGCTTCTTAGATTGCTTCCCCTTGTTCCAAGACTCGTTGGTCCTCCAGGAAGGTTTGGACTGGTTCTGCTTGGCAGAGGGAGAGGAAGGCTTACCTTTAAAGTTTTGAAAGGAACGAAAATTACTCAGACGTCCTTTCTGCTTATTCCTCTTGTCCTTAGGGAGGAAATTACCCTTTCCTCACGTAATGTCTGAAATAATTTCCGCCAAGCCCAGCCCAAACAAATTCTTACCCATGTAGGGGATTGCCAGAAGCTTAGACTTAGATGATACATCCACAGACCAGGACTTCAACCATAAGGTTCTGCGGGCCAGTACGGCAAAAACCGAAATCTTTGCTCCCAGCTTAATAACCTGAAGGGAAGCATCCCTAATAAATGAATTGGCCAACTTAAGAGCCTTGATCCAATCTTGGATCTCTTCAAGGGGAGTATCTGTCTGAATAGAATCAGATAATGCATCAAACCAATATGCCGCCACGCTGGTGACAGTAGCAATACACACCGCAGGCTGCCATTGTCAACCCTGGTGTACATACATCTTTTTAAGTAACCCCTCTAACTTCTTATCCATAGGATCCTTAAAAGGAACAGCTATCCTCTATGGGAATAGTAGTTCTTTTGGCCAAAGTGGAAATTGCCCCTTCCACCTTGGGGACCGTCTGCCAAGACTCCCTGATAGAGTCAGCTATTGGAAACATTTTCTTAAAAATTGGGGATGGAGAAAAGGGTATCCCAGGTCTCTCCCATTCCCTAGCAATAATCTCTGTAGCTCGGTCTGGTACAGGGAAAACCTCCACCATGGAAGGTACATCAAAGTACTTGTTAAGCTTACTAGATTTCTTAGGGTTGACTACGACAGTAGTGTCAGAGTCGTCCAAGGTAGCCAAAACCTCCTTAAGTAACAAACGGAGGTGTTCCAGCTTGAATCTGAAAGATACGACTTCTGCATCAGAAGAAGGAAATACACTATCTAAATCTGAGATTTCACCCTCAGACGCCACCGAAGTTTCTTCCTCCTCAGATTTCTGGAAAGGAACATTCGGAATAGCCACGACTGTGTCAGAAACCTTACTCACTGATTCCTTAAATTTCCTCTTGCGCTTTCTCTGCAGCATGGGAAAAGCATTCAGCGCATCAGTTACCGCACAAGATATGTGGGTAGCAATGTCTTGCAACGTAACTCCAACCGGAGTGAGAGAGGAAACGCAGGCACTGCATGTGTGGACGATAAAGTTTGGGACACTTGAGGAGAAAGCTGCGGCATATCTTGAACAGGAGACCCCTGAACAGCATCCTCCCTAGACAATGATGGCTCAGGATCAAAAAGTCTATCCCTGTAATGCAATGGTTTTCTCAGTACATGAGGAACAAAAAGGGATTGGTGGTTCCAAGTTAGCATCAAAACACAAAGTACAAGTAACATTTTGCAGGGCCTCTTAATCCATCTTTACCCAATAATTGAACAAATAAGAAATAAAATGCTTATATTTTAATCTGAAATTAATGCAAAAAAACCCATTACTGTTAAAAAAAGAAATGTTATTCCAGAGCACCCCAGACAGCCTCTACACCTCAGCTTAGCTCTGCTGAGGTGCCTACCTGCCCTGCTGGTTACCGGAGACAATAGCTAGATGAGATCTAGACTCAAACCAGAGCTGCTCCCACCGGTGCTTGGCGACCATTTCACTGAAAACTGCAGAGCCACAATAAAGTACGTCTCCCTTCCGGTACACAGGAAGTGAAAGAGAAAAGCACGCAAAAGAATCTTTGCCGCCTCAGACAGCCCCGCCCATCGTGGGCGTATCAAAACTAACCACCCGGCCGGCATTATTGTACTCTGAAAGTAAAGCCGCCAGAAGCAAGTGAAAACACTAACACTTAGACCGGAACATACACCAACTGAGCCTCTACTCTCGTCCCCAGTCCCTGCAAACACTGCTTTATATTATCCCATTAACTCAATAGGAGCAATGTATCTGGTGTTCCATACCAAGTTAACTATTAAAGTGCCATATTTTTCCTTATACTTGCTCAGAAAAATAAAATTAGCACTTACCTCAATGTAATCTGCCAGGCAGCAGGGCAGCTCACTAGGTTTGAGAGGCGTTCTCCCTCACATGGACCTGTGGAAAAAAGGCAAAGACTAAGTAATCTTACTCAGGCTTTGAAGTTAGGGCAGCAATAACTATTTGGGAGGCGCAGTGAGGATTGTATCCCACAAGTTCCAAATTGCTTAAAACCCACCACTGCTCTACTGAAGAGACTGACATGGGCTACGACTACACCCCAGGAAAAAGCAGAACAAACTTGCACTGCTGGAAAATAATAAAATCTTGATTGAAGAATCTTCTTCCAGGCACCAAAACTTTACCATCTCCTTGCTCTTATCGTAGGCAAAGAGAATGACTGGGGTTGGAGGGAAGGGAGGTGATATTTAACAGCTTTGCTGTGGTGCTCTTTGCCTCCTCCTGCTGGGCAGGAGTGATATTCCCAATAGTAATTAGAGATGATCCATGGACTCACTGTGTCATTAGAAAGAAAACCCATATAGTTTTGTTCGTTAAGTAAAAACAAATCCAAGACTGTTTCAGTTTAAATAGAGTGACAGCAAAAATGCTAAAAATCCTCAGATATTTTGGGCAAGTTCTTCTTTGAAATTCCAGGTAGCAAAAGGGTTAACCACAGTTTAATATGCCAATAATAAAATGCTCTAACACGCTAAATCCTTTTAACTTTCTTTTCTTGTGTAAAGTTAATCAGTTTAAATCTGTTATTTTGTTATCGGATTATTTTATAAATGGAAAAATTCTTATTTTTTTTATTTCACGGGGTGCTAAAATAGTTCAGTGCTGCACTGAAATAAAGATATATTATCTAATGTGCTGTAAGCAATAATCAAGCAATCACTGTGTAGCATGATCGGGGTTATGGATTCTGCTGTATGTGACAATAAAAAATAAATAAAGTATATTGCTAAGTATTTTGTACTATGCATAATTAAACAATTTATGGAGATTAGCATTTTCAGTTTAATGATCCATTCTAGGGCATGCGCCTAGGAATAAGAGATAAACACATTAATATATGGTAGATGATAAAGCAGATTGGGGCACAGGGAAATAAAAAGGGAGAAGGTATTAACCCTTTCCCGCCGGGACTTATTTGTCTATATCGGAACTGTAAACAAATAAGTAAAAATTGAAATCATGTGACCACGTGATTTCAATGATGGGATCGGGTCAGGACGGATTGCCTATGACGCTAGGCACGCCCTCCAGCCCACAATCACATTTACAAAGCGGCTATGGCTTCAGGACAGCCAAACGGCTAGGATGTTTCATGCCATCCCAACTGCGCTAAAGCCCAGGGCAGGCGGGAAAGGGTTAAAGACAATATTTTGGCAAACAAACGGGGAGCAAAGGCTGTAACTCACCTTCTCAAAGGCAGCAAGCAGCACGTGGGCATGTCCTGATGTTTCTGCATAGGAAGAGACAGAGTCTGAGAGGGGCACATAACACACAGCAGACGCACAGAAGACTATATGAGGTTTCCTTACCTCCTCCCTCAGCCACCACAGCCTGGATAACCAATGGTGTGATTCCTTTATCCAGGTCAAAATTCAGCTGAAAAAGTTGGAAACAAAGTTACATCTAACAGATCTTCATATACTGTGCCAGGCTCAAACTGTCCACGAGACTCAAGAAAGGCACCGTTTAATCCAGATTTCCAGAACACTCACCTCGTCATCCTTCCAGTCAGATAAATCAATCTTGAACGATGGCAGAGAGAAGTGCTGGCTGAGTCCTCGCTTGTAATACACAGTTTGGGATATCAGACCTGGGCTGCGAGAGCTGTACCTGCAAAAGCCAGGACATTGTCATGGTCAGATTGTGCCTGCTGCCCCCACTAACTATAGTGCAAGAGATGGTCACGGAGAGAAACAAATAATAAGAGCTCGATTTATCAAGCCTTCTCCTCCCCTACAAGTGCAATTTCAATCTCCCCAGTCTCGTCAGAGCAGGGAGATTGACAGCTCCTGCCCAAACGTGATTGGCTGTGCGCGAGGGTGCAGTGTTGCATGTGAGCGCAAAATAGTGCTTGTGTGCAATGTTAAATTTAGGCTGCACATTGCTGCCCGCCAGAGGAGAGCTGGGACGGAGAGGGGCGAATATGTACTCCCCTGTCCGCCCTTGATTGATAAATCGAGCCCAAAGAGGAGCAATATAAAGAGAGACAGTGAGCCTTAAAAACCACATGTTCAGACTTACACAGCCATGCCGCTCACAAACTCCTCACAGGCCTGGCAGTATACAGTGATAGCCACACGAGCATCTGCATCAAAGGTGAACTCCAGGCTATATAGCACCCGAGGCTTTCCACCCTCCTCCAATGGGTTGTCAACTCCTTCCTTGTACCTACAGGAGACAACCATGGAACCAAATATCAGCGTCACTATACACACCATGGTCTAGTTTCTACTGCTGCTGTAAACTGGCGGTAACAACGAGAATCTCCATTAAAGAATACAGAGACATTTTCTGTTACATTCAGCTTACAAAGTTCACAACAGCAATGGAAACTATGCCTATGTATCCCAGAGAATATGTACAGACTGGAAGTCATCTCAGTGAGGGGTACCTGACAAGGCGCAACGAGTCCTTGCGAATGTTCACCAAACTGCGTAGCGTTTTCACAGGTTCATGAGGGGCTGGCGTGAGGTAGGGGAACTGCAGGAACAGATGCATAATTAGTACAAATGGTTAAAGGGACCCTCAAGTCAAAATTAAACTTTCACGATTCAGATAGAGCAGCAATTTGAAACAACTTTCCAATTAACTTCCATTAACAAAATGTGCACAGTCTTTTTATATTTACACTTTTTGAGTCACCGGCTCCTACTGAGCATGGCCAAGAATTCACAGAATATACGTATATGCATTTGTGATTGGCTGATGGCTGTCACATGATACAGGGGGAGTGAAATAGACAGAACTTTGAAATTTGTCAGAAAAAAAAAATCTACTACTTATTTCAAGTTTAGACTAAGTGCTATTACATTGTCTTTTTACCATGCATTTGTTTATTATGCAAATCTACTGTATTTACTGGTCCTTTAAATCTAACTATGCACTTTTCACAATGTACCTACAGAGGTGAATGTCTCAGGAAACATCTTCTCTTCTGTCTCCCTGTATGACCTCAGAGGAAATACTACGGACCATAAAAGTGAGAAACACTGAGCATCTTTACATGCCAACAATATTATTTCAGAATTAGGAGGTCTCAGGTTCTGTATATTTATACCATGAATGTTAAAGGGATAGTAAACCCACATTTTTCTTTCATGATTCAGATAGTTTGTGCTTGCTGATTGGTGGCTAAATACACCCACCAATAAACAACTAGAGTCAGGGGAAGAACATTAAAAGGGGTAATATAATACAAAACCTTCACACCCTAATTCAATAAGGCATTTCAGTTTTGCATTATTGACCCTGACACTGTTTAACAAAGCGGTTAAACACTTTGGTAATGTCCAGCATGTTAGCCACTAGCACGGATATGGACAGTGAGCCAATCAGATGCAACAATCTCGCACAGCTGCCAATCACCAGTGGTTTCAGAGTTGTGAACGGCTAATTTTCCCAAGAGACTGCAACTTATGTGTTTAACCCCTTTGTAAGTGCCGATCACATCGCTCCCATCCTCAAAAGGGCCAAACTCTGTTTCTTTACCTGCACAGGCCGGTTCCCCAGAAAGTTGAGGTCACTGTTTTCTCCAAATAGATAACCCTCAGGGTGCGGGGTTTCAAATTTCTCTCCCCCCATAAAGAAGTGACTGGCAAAATAATTACCTTTGGTGGAAACAAAACGGGTGTTATTTTGTGATAAGGCAGCAGATACGCCTATAGCAAGTCAATAAGGTTTTGCGGGTACGTCCAACCTGCATCTTATTTACAAGTCATTCCGCGGTAATGTAACATAGTACACAACTACACTTGTAGGTGGCAGAGAGGAAAGTGCACGAGTACTCACCAGACTTGGGAGGATATCTGTAAGCAGAGTTAGCCTGGATATCAATATCTTCTACGCCTGCAATTCGTCTGCCCCAAACCATACCCATGATCTGAAGAAAAAACACCAATAAAAAAATCCATAAATTAAGTATCAGGAGAAATAACATCAAAATTCCCTCTAGGTCAGGGGTGTCCAAACTTTGCTCTCCAGAGGTTTTGGAAATACATTTCCAATGATGCTCAGCCAGCATTTTATCTAGCTGAGCATCATGGGAAATGTAGTTCCAAAACCTCTGGAGAGTTTGGACACCCCTGCTCTAGGTGGTTTGTTGTTGTTTTGAATAAGGTTTGCATAAAAAGAAAAAAACACTCACGATTCAGATAGAGCAGCAATTTTAAGCAACTTTCTAAATAAATCCTATTATACATTTTTTCTTCATTCTCTTGCTATCTTTATTTGAAAAAGCAGGAACGCAAGCTTAGGAGCCGGCCCATTGTTGGTTCAGCATCTGGGTAGCGCCTGCCGATTGGTGGCTAAATGTCGCTTCCAATTTACTTTTATTTGCTTTGTTCCCATGGGATTCTTTGTTGAAGAGATACTTAAATAGGCGTCTGGAGCACAGAAATTGTGCTGCCATCTAGTGCTCTTGCAAATGGATAACATTCTTCCAAAACTGCTGCCATATAGTGCACTAGACACGTGCACGCTCCTGAGCTTCCGTTCCTGCTTTTCAATGAAAGATACCAAGAGAACAAATAAAATTTGATAATAGAAGTTAAAAAGTTCTTTAAAACTGCACGCTCTTGAAGCATGAAATAATAAATGTTGTGTTTCATATCCCTTTAATCATGCGCACAGCACCACTTAGACTCTGCAGGGCTCGCCAAACCCAGGAGCCAGGGAGCTGGCACATAACTGTTTGGTTTATTCTCCATGTGCCTATATACAAATACCACTGTCTGGCTCCTAAACATTCTTACTAGCTCCTCCTACATTTTAAACAGATTTGGCGACCCCTGCATAAGAGCATGTCATTTTAATAGTACAAACTCTGGATTGCTCTATGTTTAATCCCTGCAAAGGTGTTAAATACATAGTTAAAGTACAGCTCTGGAAACGCAGAGAACTGCTGGTCCAGAGCAGAAAATGACAGTAGCCATATCATCAGCAGTAATCCAACCAACAGTAACTGGTGAAACTATTGTTGGAGGGACAGTCAACACCAGAATTTTTGTTGTTTAAAAAGATAGATAATCCCTTTATTACCCCAGTTTTGCAAAACCAACACTGTTATATTAATACACTTTTTACTTCTGTGACTAACTTGTATCTAAGCATCTTCTGACCGCCCCTAATCACATGACTTTTAGTTATTATCTATTGACTTGCATTTTAGCCAATTAGTGCAGTGTCTGCCACTAGCCACGAGCGTGATCACAATGCTATCTATATGGCCTACATGAGCTTGCTCTCCCCTGCTGTGAAAAGTAAATAAAATAGAGGCGGCCTTCAAGGGCTTAGAAATTATCATATGAGCCTTCCTAGGTTTGCTTTCAACTAGAATACCAAGAGAACAAAGCAAAATTGTTGATAAAAGTAAATTGGAAAGTTGTTTAAAATTACATGCCCTATTTGAAAAATGAAAGTTTTTTTGGAGTTGACTGTCCTTTAAAGCATTGTTCAAATTGGTCACAAGGAGGGGTACTTGTCCGGTACAGAAAGATTATAGATACGGTGTGGAGATTCATGCGCTCTGTAACAACGGACTATCACACGCATAGTATCTTTATATGTTTGTACCCGTTACCCTTAGTGATCTACAAGAACTTTGGCTTTTGTTTTTAATAAGTTGTACATTTGCTTTAAAGGGTCAGTCTACACTAAAATTGTTATTGATTAAAAAGATAGATAATGCCTTTAATACCCATTCCCCAGTTTTGCACAACTAACATTGTTATATTAATATACTTTATAACATTTAAACCTCTACATTTCTGCCTGTTTCTAAGCCACTACAGACAGCCTCTTATCACATGTGTTTGTATTTGCTTTTCACAACAGGAGACTGATAGTTCATGTGTGCCATATAGATAATATTGTTTTCATACGAGGAGTAATTTAAGAGTTAGCACAACACAGTACTAAATGCAAGTCAATAGATAATAAATATAAAGTCATGGGATCAGGGGACTGTCAGAAGATGCTTAGATACAAGGTAATTGCAGAGGTAAAAAGTATATTAAGAGAGGGCGGTCGGGAGTGTTGCCGAGGGCAATGAGCTAGTTTCTCCTAGACCTTTTTTTCTCCCTCTTTCTTTTCTTCTTGAGTTTGGTTCTACTAAGTTTTTATCCTTTTTTCCCTTTTTCTAGGAGGTGCTCTTAGGATTGCATCACACTAATGCTTTCTGAGAAATACATGAAAGTATCAACAATACTTCTTATTAATATTTTTTAAGTAAGGAATTGTGTTGAGTATAAGGCATCTTTTTTGTTGCTCTTTGGAATGTAAAAACTTACAATAATGTCACCTCTTTGCTTAATGAAACCTCATCCAACAATATAACTTGGATTTCTTATTTTGCCCTGTATATATCTGTTAGGACAACTATGCTGTATTGTATGCTAATATTTTGCCTAATTTTCAATTATTATGCTGTGATGTATCAATAATAAAATAAAGAGAAAAAATTTTTTTTTATATATATATATATATATATATATATATATATATATATATATATATATATATATATATATATATATATATAACTGTGTTGGCTGTGCAAAACTGGGGAATGGGTAATAAAGGGATTATCTATCTTTAAAAACAATAAAAATGATATTGCAGACTGTCCCTTTAAGCATGCCATGGTCTATATCCAGTCTGCCTGGGGTCTGCACTATAGAGCTAATTATCTTTAGCTGTTGAAGCTCTAACTAATGTGAGTATTTAGAGTGAAGATTTAGACAGTATTATATACACAATTGATCACTTTTTTATTATCATCTCAAAGTGTTTAAAGGGATAGAAACCCCCAAAATTGTCTTTTATGATTCAGATAGAACATACAATTTTAAACAACTTTCCAATTTAATTCTATTATCACATTTTCTTAATTCTCTTGTTATCCATTGCTGAAGGGACAGCATTGCACTACTGACAGGAAGCTGAAAATATCTATTTAGCCAATCTCAAGAGACAAAATGTGTGCACTGCAGGTGCTCATTTATATCTGCCTATGTATTCTAGCATTTTTGGGGCAGTAGAAAAAAAAACACAGGAAAATTGAAGGAAAATATGGCAAAGCAAATAATGCAACATTGCAAATTTTGGTTATTTAAACACACAATGGTGATTTTATTTTAAAGAAACTTTGCAATGCACTTTCATTATTTGCTTTGCCTTATTTTCCTCCAATTTGCCTGTGTTTTTCCCCCCCACTTCCCCTAGAAATGCTGAATCAATTTGCAGATATACATAAGCTCCTGCAGTGATCCAGCAATCAGTGTGTAGAATGTTGCATTCCATCAATTGGCAGTGAAAAAACACAGGGGGAAAAAAAATGCAAATCAGATTAAGAAAATGGAATGCAAAGTGTGCAAGAACAGGGCTTATGTCAACATCTTACTGCCCATGATACCTGTGTGCATTAGTAGTCTAAGGTCAGGTGTTGGAATTAGGGTGGCAGCTCTAACACTTCAAATCTTCTATATGACTCTGGGGTATGTCCAGCCCTGTTAATAGTGTGTCAGGATAACCCTTTGTATGCATCCTATGAGTAAATTAGAGCAATGTAACATGGTCTGTGCCACATTTAGTGTAGTAATCATGTACACAGCTTGTGTATGAATGAGACCTTGGGATTGTCTGGCAGAGATGCTCACAACGGTTTTCATAACATTGAGGAAGTCAAGTCTTTGATGGCTGCAGAGGCTCTTACTGGGAATTGTGTGCTCAAGCTGAATCAATGCCCTACACTCGCTCCTCTTCTCCGTGCGCTCCACTTCTGTAACGGCACACTTCTTCCTTGCGGTCCCGCACTCCTGCCTCCATATAAAACAGTGCTTTCTAACTGAATTAGATCAGACGCCTATAGAAACGATGCGCACACGCGTAGTAGCACCCCCCCCCCCGGCACAGATTAGATTAAAATAGGCGCCGCCAGCCGCAATGGGAAGTAATTTAATCAGATGGCTGGCGGAGGACCAAGAACAGTGTGGCGGTGGGAAAAGGGACAATAAGGACAGATAAGGGGAATAAAATGAAGGCGCCAAACACAATTTTGAAGGCGCCAGTGGCGCTAAGGATAATCGAGCTCTGGCTTACAGAAATATAAACTTTAAAAGGAATAGTCTAATCAAAATTAAACTTTCATGATTCAGATAGAGCAGCAATTTTAAGCGAATTTCTAATTTACTCCCATTATCAATTTTTCTTCATTCTCTTGGTATCTTTATTTAAAAAAATAAATGTTCAGATTTGTAACTAACTATCCACTCACCCAAACAAAGATTCTTTTATCAGGCCTCTGACACCATTTGAAACGTTATGCTCTACACATTCTCACAAAAGGCACCTTATATAAATTTTTAACAGAGATCACATCTAGGTCTCTCCCTACTTACACAACCCCATGGAACCGAGAACTTAAAGGGACAGTTCACCCAAAAACTTTCTCCCCTTTAAATTATTCCCAATGATCCTTTTTTACCTGCTAGAGTGTATTAAATTGGTTGCAAGTAGCTCCTTTACTCATATTTCAGCATTTGAAATAGCTGATTTAGCTTATGGTTTCCCAACCTATACTGAAAGTTTTGATACTGGCGTATACGCTATTGACAAGCCTAAGTAAACAAAGCCAGCAGAACAGATTACACTCCCAGTGGAATGCAGGATAGTTAAGTAATAAAATGATAATTTTCCATTGTTCTCTCTATGTATTGAGCTTTGGTGTTCCAGACAAATATAAGATAAGGAAGCAAGTCTGTTTACACAAAAGTGATAACATAATGAGATCTGATATTACCTGAAGCTCAACCCATTGTAATAGGCTGTGGTTTCAAAGCACAAAACCAGCTACTTCAGATACACAAATAAACCCGAAAATGCAATTTCTCAAATATTTTATACTCTGCAGTTGGTATAACAAGTCATTTAAAATACATTTATGGAAAAACAATTTTACAGTGTACTGTCCCTTTAATATTGAAATAACCACACAACAATGGCATAAAATATACTTGTCCACAAAAAAAGTCTTCAATTGCAGCCTCTACACTTGAAACAAATTATAAACTGCTCTCGACTAAAGACCAAATACCACTCTACATCAGATAAATGTTGGAGGGAATGCAGTGAAACTGGGACACTAAGCCATATTTGGTAGGATAGTAAGGTACATAAACCATTTTGGTCACAAATAATACTCCATATGAACACAATTCTACATGACCCCAAAAACATATCCCCCTTGGTTATCCTACTTAACTATCCACCCAAAATGTCATGCCAATATCAACTAACTCCATTTAAGACAATGTTAAACAGTGCCAAATGCCTTATTCCAAGATATTGGGAAATAACTCAAATTCCCTCTATCCTACAATGGAAATAACTAGTTACAAAACCCTTACAATTAGAAAAACCACACTATAATAAAATGGGAAAATTAGACTTCTTCCTTAATGTTGAACTACCTAAAACATCATGGTCTCAGAGATAGCGATCTCACCTGGACATCTCTGACCGCAAATCACGTCTCTCTGACTCTAGATTTACATTTAGATTAAATAAAATTGAATTCTCAACTGTGAGTACTTGTAATATTATTCATATTTCAAAAGGGAAAACTTTATTGTGTAATGTTAGCCTAAATAACAAGTAATCATGAACCAAATTGTAACAGTTTATGTCACATTAACTATCAAAGCTAATTTTGTAAATGCTTTATCTTACCTTTTGTACGTTTGTAATGTTTATTTGTTTATGAAAAAAACAATAAAAAAAAGATAAGTTTTGAAGCATTATACGTTAGGGGTTGTTAAATGAGGATATTCATATAAATGACAATATCACAAAGTTTTAAACAGATAAAAAACAATTGTGTTCCAGTGATAAATTATGCATTCTGGAATAGTAAGTATCAAATTATTACAATATTTTTAATAAATTATCAAATAAAACCAGTTTATGATGGCGGACTCAGACTTTTGAACCCTCGTGTATACACACAATAGGCATGAGCATTTTCAGATATTCAGCATTTGTTTGTGTAAGCGAATGCCGAATATCGCAGAGGTTAGCAGCGTTTGCCTCTTTTCGGAGCCGGATTTGTTTGTCTAATAGTGAAACACACAAAGATCTGAATACGCACAGGTCTTTGTGTGTTGCACTATTACACAAATACACCGCTACCCGCAGCCATATTTCCACAAACGAATGCTGAATATCTGAAAATGCTCATGGCTAGTACATAAACATTACATACATTTACATTCCTACACTTTCTGTCTTGAACTGCTACAGGGGTTCTGAGCTTCTAATCTCTCCTGTGCTTCCTGTCCACTGATTCATATGCAAGTATCTGTGCAGCTGCTTGCAGGGTCACTGTCCCCGTGTCATGCACACTGATATTGATGCACTATGAGCTGTATGGCTTCTCTTGCTGAGGTTCACAACTCTCACATTAACCATCCAGCATGATGCACACATGGGAATTGGCAAATCACAACATGATGTACACAATTCCTGAAAATAAAAAAGGCACTGGGGCAGTATGCAGACACACCCCCTGTTATACCTCACACTGTGATACACTCTCACACACACACATACATACATACATATAGATAGACCATTTTATAAACACATAGCATTGTGGGATACAACATACAAATATATACACACACAAACATACACATACTATGATGGGATACACTGTACTATATATACACACACATACATACATATAGATCATTTTATAAACACATAGCATTGTGGGATACAACATACAAATATATACACACACACAAACATACACATACTATGATGGGATACACTGTACTATATATACACACACATACATACATATAGATCATTTTATAAACATATAGCATTGTGGGATACAACATACAAATATATACACACACAAACATACACATACTATGATGGGATACACTGTACTATATATACACACACATACATACATATAGATCATTTTATAAACATATAGCATTGTGGGATACAACATACAAATATATACACACACACAAACATACACATACTATGATGGGATACACTGTACTATATATACACACACACATACATACATATAGATCATTTTATAAACATATAGCATTGTGGGATACAACATACAAATATATACACACACACAAACATACACATACTATGATGGGATACACTGTACTATATATACACACACATACATACATATAGATCATTTTATAAACATATAGCATTGTGGGATACAACATACAAATATATACACACACAAACATACACATACTATGATGGGATACACTGTACTATATATACACATACATACACACACACATATATATATATATCACCATAATATCTCTCCTTGTAAAACTGTATAAACGCTCCATTGTATTTTACAAAATTGCACCTTATACAAGATATAGTATATACCCCCATATAGAACAGATATAGATCACTGTTTATATACACAGGTCTATAGTTGCTATGTAAACTATAAATACTGTCACACTATACACACACATCATATCCCTACAGTATAAAGTAGCACTACACATTAATACACACGGATCCCCCATGCACGCTATATATACACACCGCCACCCGGTATATACTCGGTAATAACTTACGTTTTCTTGTGCTGAACCCTTCGGCCCCTCTGTTTCTCTCTCTGCTCCCAGAATACCACCCCCCAATGAGCCACTGAGGATGCTGGGAATAGTAGTCTCACGTCATTAAAGCCTATTACATGGCTGCAACACTTCCGTTAGTTTTCCTACAATTCCCAGAATGTTTTGCGCAGGTGTAGGGCCAATACACATCCGTAGAAAACAAGAAATGGCCTGTACCAGCGGGGGGGGGGGGAATCAGCTGTGTAATGGTACAACCCAAAGGGCCCTTTGTATTGGTACGTCGTTTCAGTTGTATTAACCCTTTACATGAAGGATTATGCAGAATATTGCTCTAGTTAACCCTTTCATACCGTGCAAAATGTTGATTTCACCTCTTGTATACTAGTTTTTATCACAGTATTTTAACAGAAAAACAATAATCATATAATTGAATATCATACAAGTTTTTTATATACAGTGAATGATGATTATTTTTATTGGTTATTTGTAGAGCGTCAACAGATTCCGCAGCGCTATAAACATAGGCTGTATACAAGGTAACATTTATAGGGATCAAATGGGTAGAGGGCCCTGCAGAGAGTCGCACTGTTGTAGTCAGCACTTATGAAGGTGATCTGTTGGGCTCATAGGCTCACATGCTAAGGGGGTTCAAGGGGATAGCAATGGAGGAGAGGAACTGGTACAAAGAAAGGTTAGTGTAGGTTGTAAGCATCACTGAACAGTAGAGTCTTCAGGGAGCACTTGAAGCTGTTAAAACTTGGGGAGAGTCTTGTGGGGGGGGGGGGGAGAATATCTGGAGACAAGGACTGAGATATAGGGGGGAGCAGTGCAGTTGAGGGCTTTGTATGTCAGAGTCAGAATTTTGTGTTTAAAGGGACACTAAAACCAAACATTTTATTTCATGATTCAGGTAGAGAATAATTTTAAATAACATTCCAATTGAATTCTATTATCTAATTTGCTTCATTCTTTAGATATCCTTTGTTGAAGAAAAGGCAATGCACATGTGTATGCCAATCCCACGAGGCATCTATGTGCATCTACCAATCAGCAGCTACTGAGCATATCTCGATATGCTTTTAAGCAAAGAATATCAAGAGAATGAAGCTAATTAGATAATAGAAGTACATTAGAAAGTTGTTTAAAATCACATGCTCTTTCTAAATCATGAAAGAAACAATTGGGTTTCATGTCCCTTTAAGGCAAGAGGAAGCCAGTGAAGGGATTGGCAGAGAGGTGCAGCAGATGAAGAGTGACATGTAAGGAAGATGAGCCTGGCAGAGTCATTTATTATGGATTGTAAAGGAGCTAGGCGGTAGGTGGGGAGACCAGAGAGGACAGAGTTGCAGTAAACAAGACGGGAAAGGATGAGAGAGTGGATTAAAATCTAAGTTGTGTCTTGTGTAAGGAAATGTCTAATTTTAGAGATAGTAAGTTATGTAGATACACAGCCATCTTCTGAAATATACTTTTTGTGTGTATGGACTAAAACACACTTTACTTGCATTGTTACAAGGTTGCATTTATTTTTTTCATTGAACCACAGTGATTGTGTTTGTGGCTAGTGTTTTTTTCTTTTGTTTGCTTTTACAGAAAGCTGATTTTTCTTCTACATTGTAGAGCACCCAACTGTCTTGCATTTTTCGGGACTGGTCTAGTCTATCATGCTCTCCCTCCAAACAACTTCCATTTATATGTCCCATTTTGATTACCTAAACCCCACCAATAAATGCTAGGTCATGCCCCAGACCATGTCCCAGGACCACACAACAATGCCTGAGACCCCAAAGTCCGCCAGTCTTTTAACTCCCCTGCTCCCCCTTTTGATACTTGGCTAAGAGACGGAACCTGTTGTGTTTACATTCAGAAAGAGAAGCAGTCTGCCAGGAAAATATAACTTAGTAGCTTGTTCTATGGCCTAGTTACCACCTCGGAGCAGCTTTTTTTAGTCCATAGCAAGATCAGTCCAGCCCTGAAATACCAGCCCATTCTCCTCTGAATAAGATAAATGGCAACCCCAGATGATCGTTTCAACTTTGTTAGTGAGGTACAGCCATACCCCCCTAGGCACATTGGGTAACGTCTGGTTCCCCCGTCACCCTTAGGGAGACTTTCCTCAGGGTTATAATACAAATACATACAGAAAGAGATGCAATCTGCCAGGAATGAACAACAGCTCAGTGTTGTTTTCTATGGCCTTGGTTACCACCTGGGAGTAGCATCTTTTAGCCCAATTGTGCTTTTTACAGAGGAGAACTTTCTTGAAGTACATAAGTCTGATCCTTCCTAACAAGATCAGTCCAGCCTGCAATACCCGGCAATTCTCTGAACAAGGGAAATGGCAACCCCAGACGAACGTTTCGGCCCTGTCAGTGAGGTGCAGGGGCAGCCATAACCCTCTAGGCACATTGGTCAAGGAGTCCCCCATCAGGAAAGCTCTCCTCTGCAAAAAGTACGATTGGGCTAAAAGAGGCTGTACCCAAGTGGTAAATTGCCATAGAACAAGCTATTAAAGGGACATTAAACCCCAAAATTTTCTTTCATGATTCAGATAGAGAATATAATTTTAACCAACATTCCAATTTACTTCTATTATTTAATGTGCTTCATTCTTTAGATATCCCTTGTTGAAGAAATAGCAATGCACATGGGTTAGCCAATCACACGAGGCAACTATGTACAGCCACCAATCAGCAGCTACTAATCCTATCTAAATATGCTTTTTAGCAAAGGATATCAAAAGAATGAAGCAAATTAGATAATAGAAGTAAATTAGAAAATTGTTTAAAATTGCATGCTCTTTCTAAATCATGAAATAAAACTATGTGTACTGTTTGACATCATCCAGTGTCACCCTGACTCCACTCTTGTTTAACTGTCTGGTGTGAAATAATAAAAATCATTAAAAAAAAATAATATATATATATTTATTTTTTTAAACTTTATATACGACAAGTCCATGAAAGGTACAATTGCTATAAACTTCTTACATGTTGTCTATTGCAATTGAACATATGATAGTCCTTACAGCTTATTTTTATTGTATTCGGCTCAAGGGGGAAAGAGGGTTAAAATACCTCCTGGAATTGTGGTCTTTATACCCAAGCAAGACACCACCCACTTTATTTACTCTTGACACCATCATTTTGAAAAGTAAGTGCGGCACATGTACAAAAAGCTAATGTATTTTTTTACCCAATGTAATTTTTAAACAAATTCCCTTTTTTTTACTGCGTGTTTTTATCCGTGCAAAGGGGATACATTCATAGCAAACTTGGCACGTGTCTGCAATCTCTTTAATGAAGAAATAAAATATCCATATTGGTGCTTATAGGGCAGTTTTTATTGTGCTAAAAGTGACACCCTACCACAGGGTCTGGCAAGATTCACACTAAATGTACATTCATTTTTGTATTAATATAAATTTAAAAAAAATATGCGTATGTGGTACATTTAAAAACAAATAAATGAATTGAATTTAATGGGAAAAACTAAAGAACAAATTCAAGCAAGACAAAATATAGTTGATTTGCTTGCGTAGTTAGAAAGATTTTTTGATTTGTTTTTTCAAAACGTTTAAATTTACATCATTTAGGTAGGAAAGGCTTGAAAAGTTAAAATTTACACTATTCAATAACCATTTGGTAAAGTCCTTGTTGGTTAACTGATTCCTGCGTTAGCCATAGGGTTGCCAGCTGTGCGCTATAAAAATACCGGACAAACTATAGGTGACTGGACACGGGTTTTAGCTGGGTTCACACAATGTCCCCACAAAGCTCAAGCCCCACCCTTGATCCCACCACATATATTTTTTACAACTAAGCAGTCATTTTATCCCCTTAGTTGCCAGAAACACATGTACGTAGTAGTGATGTGACCCCTTTGGCTACCAGAAGTAAACACCCAGCAATGATTGAACAAACCCCATAAAGCTTTAGAAGGCCCTTTACATTTAGCTGAAAGGGGTCTTTAAGTATCCAGTACAGATTATACTGAACAGCCTGCTAAAATACTGGACACCTTATTTGTATGGTTCAGGTTAACTATAATTAGATTTAAATCACTAGCTGTATCATCATCTGGCGCAGAATGGGGTGCTTTCCAGGAGTGCACCTTTGACTAAAGGGTTAAACACATAGTAAAAGAAATGATCTTGTTAAAAAAAAGGGCTAGATTACAAGTGGAGCGCTAATTTATTGTGCACCCGTAAATGGGCAAAATCTCCAATTTATGGGTGCACGATAAATAACCAGCCATTACTAGTGGCTGGTTAATGCTACCACAAGCTCCCGGTAGCAATTAGCACTCTAAAAGTGAACCAGAGATCAGATGTATGGTTAATTTTAAAAATGTCCCCCAATTGCCCCCAAAATAAACTGTATGGTGCCTTTATTAAAATGAAAAATGTAGCATCTTTAATATTCCCCTTACATTATCTTGTTTTGCTGAGGTAAATTAACGAAAGAAATAAAGTGGACCATTAAAGGATGTGATTTTTGCATTACTCTTTATGGAACTATATGTTCTCTACTTTGTGGGGATTAAACACATAGGCCTAGATTACGAGTGAAGCGCAATATTACGCGAGTGCGTAAATGTGTGCTGGTATTACAAGTGAGGCGCAAAGCAAATGTGACTTTGCGTACGCATTGCCCAGAAGCCTTGCGCTCACGAGAGCGGGCTTCCATAGGCTCCAATGGGAGTCTCGTTCTCATGCCGCAAGACAAGGCAAACCACCTGGCACAGGGGGCAAATCGCAAAGTGTTGAGCGGTAATAAAGAAATATATATGTATATGAATATATATGTATATAAGCATATACATATATATTTATAGCGAACACAACGTCCCCATAGACCCCAATGTAAAGTCACTTTAGCTGCCGTTTTTTTTTCTTACAACCCACATCCCCTCACTTTAACCCTTTATAACTCCTTTGTGCAGTTTTTTGTTTCTTTTTTTAAATAAAAATGCTCATCTTTATTTTTTAATGTAAACCACTGTACTCTTTATTTTGGGGGCATATTTAACGTAATTGTGCTAAGCGCAAAGTGAAACCGCAAACGCTCACAGGAGCATTAACCAGCCACTTGTATTGTAATGGCTGGTTATTTACATTCGCCTGTAAACTGGCAAATTTGCTCCTTTATGGGCGCACGTTAATATAGCGCTCCACTCGTAATCTAGACCATAGAGTTCCATGATAAACAAAATGATGACTGTATATAGTGATGTTTCATTTTTTAGTATTTAATCATTTTTTACAGGTAAAGTGCCATTATAATTCGTTAGAGGATGTCATTTTAAGACTAGTTACCCTACACTTCTATGTGTTTAATGCCCCCCCCCCAAACAAAGGGGTTAAACACATAGTTAAACTTTCACTTTGGAGCCACAGAGCAATGCTGGTCCGAGCAGAAACTGTGTTAACCTAATCAGCAGCGCTAGTTGCACAACCTACCTCTGTAACTAGTGCTGCTGATTAGATCAGCGCCAGTTTCTGCTCAGGACCAGCAGTGCTCTGCAGGTCATGAGCAGTACTTTTACTACACAGGGGTTAAACACATAAAGTTATAGGGTCACTAGTAGTCTGTAGTCTTAAAATTACAGAGTATAATAGACATTTCAATGCTGAGTTTAATTTCCCTTTAATTATAGTCTACCTATTACTATCTAAATGCTTTTTGTGCCAGGTTCCATAGAATAATATTGTTATCATTGAGTCCCATACTGTGCACTTGCTGATTGTAGGATCTGCTGTGTAATAAAGACACAAGGCAGCCCTAAGTTCCTTTTTTCTGTCTCTCTTTATGCCTCACCCAAGTAGACTTGTGGCACTTATCTTGCTGAAATGTTAATTTGACATTTATTTATACAAAAGTGTATCTTTTTGTTCTGATAAATAGAAAGCAAAGTATTCATCTGCCCTGCAAGTTAAAAAAAAGACAAGTTTGGGTGTTCCTGAGCTATACAATTTAATTTGCATTTGCTAAATAATTAGCTACATAAGAAACCAATAAAAAAAAGCCAGTTGTATCTCTCCTGGCCAGTGAGTTTATGCTTCTTACAACCAGGGTGAGTGAGGTTGCTGCACTCTGCACTGACTGCGTAAGTATCACGTGATGCGTACAGATAATCACTGCCAGCTTGTCAAGCATTAATCTAATGTCAAAGCTCCAAGCCACACCCACTCATCCCTATTGGTGCTCTGTGATGTTTGCCTTATATGGCCTGCCACTGCCACAGCACAGCTTCCCATTGGCCAGAAGCTTAGTCTCTTTGATGACCTAACTACACAAACAAACCAGAGGATTGTGGGGATTGTAGTTTATGGCTGGTTGTCATTCTTAGGTGCCTATGACAAGCATTTGATATAAGCAATATACTATTTTATTTTCACTTTTCTAATCTCCTGTGAATCATATGTTCCTGGAATATATGCTTATGCCAAATAAATTGTCTTAAAGGGACATAAACCCCCAAAATTTTCTTTCATCAATCAGGTAGAGCATGCAATTTTAAATAGCTTTCCAATGTACTTCTATAATCAAGAAAACAAAACAAATTAGGTTTGGAAGGATACCTAGGTAGGCTCAGGAGCTGCTGATTGTGGGCTGCACAGTTATGCCTCATGTTATTGGCTCATCTGGTGTTCAGCTAGCTCTGAGTAGTGCATTGTTGCTTCTTCAACAAAGGATACCAAGAGAACAAAGCAAATTAGAAAGTTGTTTAAAATTCTATACCGTCTAACTGAATCACGAAAGAAAATTTTTGAGTTTCATGTCCCTTTAATCTTTTACAATCTCCCAGTTATTCTATGTAATGTATCAACTCTTGTTTCTTTAGAATCACACTTTTTAAAAAAAAAAACTTTTTATGAACTTGTCAGCCCTTCATTTCGTTCATGGTCGCATTTCTTTTGCTGTGAAACGTATTCATATTTTGCTTATACTTTCTCTGCTGTTCATCAGTGCAGCTTTTCAAAAGTTTAACAATCAAATCCAAAATAACGGATTTTAAAGAAAAAACAAAAAAACAATCAGGTTAAAAGAACATAAAAAGATTTAGCCAAAAAAAAGATTATGCAATGAAAACCTTTGAGAACAACAGACTACCAATCAAATCTGTTAGAGTCCAATACACCCCCATTAGCAAGTAAATGACCAGTCTGAGTATGTGCTCCTGAAGTTCAGGACTACGATTCCCAGCATACCCTGCTCCCTCCCCTTCCCTCCCCTTCTGGGTTGCAGCTCCTGGATGGGTAGCTGTGCAAGGAGGCAGCGAGTCTGATGTGTGTGTTTAGAAATGAAATATACACATCTACATGTGAGTGCATACAGAACTATATATAATATATATATGTGTGTGTGTATATATATATATATATATATATATATGTCTCCATATCTAGATAGCTTTTTACCTTTTATTTGTGTGTTGTATGTGTGTGTACATATCTATATTACGTATTGTTTTTTTAATAATATGATGTCATATTAGTGCGTGTATTTTGTAGTATTACTTATACACAATCGCATTTATATAATTATGCATGTGAGTGTGTCTAAATAAAACAATTTGTATTGTAATAAGAATTTGTGTTACATACATTTCTACGTATAAATTGAATATACATATACTTGTATGTTTATGTCTGCTTATTCCCTTGTGTATTAGAGATATATACAGCCTCCTGCACACAATTATATACGCACACAGTGTGTGTTTATGCTGTGTTACCTGCCTATATGAGCATCTTTATCTTTTATAGGTATATCTGCCAGTTGTATGTTTATGTCTGCATATTCCCTTGTGTATTAGAGATATATACAGCATCCTGCACACAATTATATATGCACCCAGTGTGTGTTTATGCTGTGTTACCTGCCTATATGAGCATCTTTATCTTTTATAGGTATATCTGCCAGTTGTATGTTTCTATCTGCATATTCCCTTGTGTATTAGAGATATATACAGCCTCCTGCACACAATTATATACGCACACTGTGTGTGTTTATGCTGTGTTACCTACCTATATGAGCATCTTTATCTTTTATAGGTATATATGCCAGTTGTATGTTTCTATCTGCATATTCCCTTGTGTATTAGAGATATATGCAGCCTCCTGCACACAATTATATATGCACACAGTGTGTGTTTATGCTGTGTTACCTGCCTATATGAGCATCTTTAGCTTTTATAGGTATATCTGCCAGTTGCAGAACTTTATGTGTCTCTCTCTGTTCCAGGAAGAACGCTGCGCTTAAATTAATCCATTGGTGTTACAGACAGAGAAGCGAGTCACGGCTCTTACAATGTCAGGGGACATGGAGCAACTAAAACATCAGCTACTGGTGTCTCAGTTTGTCTTGACTGCTGGATGCGCAACTGACCAGGCGGAGCAACTTCTGCGTGCAGCTCACTGGCAATATGAGGTGGGGGCCATTTACATTTTACATCCTGATTTCTCGTCCCTTTTTTACTCTCACCATATTGTCTCTGTATATTCCACATATGTCACTTTCTCTTTTTGCTTCTAGTCAGAGTGGTCCCGAAACATAACCCCAGGGCCGTCTTTAATACTGACTGTACCCTGGGCAAAAATTTTCTTGGGCCCCCCCCTACCCCATGCAATTTCGCTCTCTCCACCCCAACATCCCAAAAACAATTAAATCAATTTTATTTTTATTTTTTAATTATTAGCCCAGCCGTGGATCATCCACTGCTGGGCTAATCATTTAAAAAAAATGAAATAAATTGCAATATGTGAAACTGGACCTAAGCAGTACTAATAAGTAAATAAATATATAAATTCATCCACTGTGGATTAATTTAATATTCTTTTGAATGTGATTCTGGTGTGAGGTTAGCTGGTTAGGGCAGCCAACAGGAGCAAAGCAAGGTAAAGACTGTGGAGGAAGCATGAAGGTGCAGACAAATATAAGTTTACTGACTAGAACAGCAGAACTACTATGGGAAGCGGAGACAGAGAGAAAATAAAAACTATAAAAATAAACCTTACATTAATGTGTGAAGTATCAGCATGGCACTATACATCAGCCACAGCAGCACATGTCACTTCTCTGCTAGGAACAAGTTCCCTCTCACCCTGCACTAGACAATGCTGCATGGGGAGGGGCGTGTGTGCACTCACTTATTCTTCCCACTGACACCTTTCTACAAAGCACTGTTCCCCTTACAAACTTCACTTAGTTGATCTTAGAGCCATAGAAGAAAGAGCAGGGCTAAGGGGACCAGCAGAATGGATGCTGTCTGTCCAAGGCTGCATGGATACAGTGTGAGATGAGTCACACAGCCTCAAGACTGAAGAGAGCAGTGTATGCAACTGCACAGATGCTCAAAGCCTCACGTGCCTGCAGCTCCAGCTTTCTGCTGCATGCGCCTACAGTCAGCCCTACCCAGAAACAATCGCCACCACCAGAGCAGTTACCTGGTAACAGTGGTAACCCCAGTAGGACCTTTTCTGATGCAGTGTGAATGGCTGGATGCCGAATTAGGGCTTTGCATTCAGTGCTGCACAGTGCACATCTAAAACAGCACATGGCAATAGCTTGGCATGTCACATGACACCGGCACGGTCTGGCACAGTTTTAAAAAAAATAAAAAAAAATATATATATATATATAAGCAGAGTACTTTTGACTGTGACAGTATTAGGACCGAATGTGTGTGTTCCCCATGTCACATCAACAATCTGGTATAAACCATAAAAAAAAAAAAGTAAAAAAAAAAATTTTTTTTTTTTTTTTTTTTTTTTTTAGGATTCTTGATTGGGCCCCTCAACAGAGACTGGGCCCTGGGCAGCTGCCCCTTTTGCCCTGTGTTAAAGACGGTCCTGCATAACCCTTCCTTTGTTTATTAGAGTGACAGTAAACAAAGATACTAAGATAGAGTAACACTCTTAGGTACAGCTATGTGTTTTTACAGCTGGCACATATGCAGAGGCACTCCTAAAATGCACGTGCACACCATCTGTAAAATGGGGATATATGTTAATTATTTATTTTGCCCCCTTTTCATTTTATTTAGCTCTGAATTCTCAGAATTGCACCCTGCTGACTTCTCAATGCCAATTCTCCTACATAACTGTCACTAATTGGCTTTAGCTGTTAACAAGTGAAAAACAATGCACTTTATAATAAAAAATATGACTGTGGCTAGCCTTGTTGTCTGCAGACTCAACCCTGAATTGGCTCCTCCGAATGAGGCTAGAGGTGGGTGGAGTTTTGCTATTGAAAAACAATTGCAGCTAACAAGATGTTAATTTAAAGAAAAAAATGTTTAGACTTGGCTGATAAGTTATTCTATAGCAACACAACAGAAATGTCTTGTAATTAAAAGGTGTTTACTGTCCCTTTAAGTACAAGCATTTGGGGCGCCTGTACCCATAATTGTTGCTTTACTGATGGTATCATTGTTTTTTATACAAAAAGAAAACAGATTTATTTCTTATGCTGAAGCTGTATATAAAACAACATCAATGTAAGTATATTAACTGATGCAGTTGTTTTTCTTTATTGGTTAAAGGGACATGAAACCCAAACATTTTCTTTCATGATTCAAATAGAGCATACATGTGTAAACAAGTTTGCTTCCTTCTTTTGATATCCTTTTTGTGAAGGAGCAGCATTGCACTACTGGGAGCTAGCTGAACACATTAGTAAGCCAAATACAATAGGCATATATGTGCAGCCACCAATCAGCAGCTACCTCCCAGCTCCTAAGCCTACCTAGGTACACTTTTCAACAATGGAAACCAAGAGAACAAAGCAAAATAGATAAAATAAGTAAATTGGAAAGTTATTTATTTATGTGCTCTATCTGAATTACCAAAGATATTTTTTTTTGTTTCATGTCCCTTTAAAGGGACAGTAAAGTCAAAAATAAAATGTCATGATTCAGATGCTTTCCAATTTACTTTTGTTATCTAATGTGCTTCATCCTCTTGGTATTCTTTGTTGAAAAGCATACCTAGGCAGGCTTATGAGCAGCAAAGCACTACTGGGAGCTAGTTGCTGATTGGTGGCTGCACATATATGCCTCTTGTCACTGGCTCACCTGACGTGGTCAACTAGCTCCCAGTAGTGCATTGCTGCTCCTTTATCAATGATACCAAGAGAATGAAGCAAATTTGTTAATATAAGTAAATTGGAAAGTTGTTTACAATTGTATGTTCTTTTTAAACCTTTGGGTTCCATGTCCCTTTAATATACTTTTCTTTTTTCATTAGAATACATATTTATTTTCCCTTCTGTCGCCTCTCTCATTATTACATTAAATCCCTCATTGTGCAGTTCTGATTGGTGTATTCCCCTTCACAGACAGCACTCAGTGCCTTCTTCCAGGAGACCAACCATCCCTACATCCCTCACCACCAGATGGTAAGTGGTACCCACCAAGTAATTGCTCTGGGAATACTGAAGGGGTAGTGTAAATGGAGGGCAATATAAGCTCAGCCTCTGCCTGAATTTCATCCTCTTTGGCTGGTTCTTTTAGCAAGTTTAAACTTGCATTTTAGACAATCAGTGCTGATTCATAAATAACTCCACGGGAGTGAGCACAATTTTTATCTATATGATACACATGAACTAGCGCTGTCTAGTTGTGAAAACGGTCAAAATGCACTGAGATAAGAGGCGGCCTGCAAGGGCTTATATATTAGCATATGCGCCTTCCTAGGTTTAGCTTTTAACAAAGAATACCAAGTGAAAATATAACATGTTGGATTACATATAGCAAATCAACGTTGCAATATACAGTACTTTTCTTATTTATTTTGTCCTCTTTTCCTGTAATCTAATTCTGAATGTCTTTGTTTTTCTGTTAAAAAAAGTGCAGACATTTAAACAACTAATATAATTTAATGTAAAAGAGGGCATTTGAAAATGTTTCACATTATTTAAAATAATGTGCATTCCTGTTCTGAATAGATTAAAGTTTTCTTGTCAGGATCTCCTAGTCATGTTCCTCTCAATCTATAGAGGTGTGGGACTTTTGTCTTTTGTATCCAGTGAGCATTAATAGAAAGTATTCAGCAAAAATAGCTCTATTAGGTAATGAAAACAGCTTTTACCTTTTTTCGCCAGGAAAATATTTTCAACACATTTAAAATGTTGCTCCCTCATATACTTTATAGAACATGCTTGTTGAGCAAAATATAATTTTAAAGGGACTTGAAACCCAAAAAATTTCTTTCATGATTTAGGTAGAACATACCATTTTAAACAACTTTCCAATTTACTTCTATTATCAAATTTGCTTAATTCCCTTGGTATCATTTGTTGAAGGAGCAGCAATGCACTACTGGTTTGTAACTGAATACATGGGTGAGCCAATGACAGTCGGTATATATATGCAGTCACCAATCAGCAGCTAGAAGGCTAATATGGTGTCGATAGTATAATAGTACAATATATACTAGCTTCAAAGAAGTGATATGTCAATATGCTGCGTGCTATAGGAAATACAAGTTAGGTTATAAATTATATATATAGGACTCATACAGAGAATACGATCGATAATTGGAGTTTATTAAATAACATAATATAGATTATACCATGAATAAAATAATGACACCGGTGTCTAATCAATAAAATACAATCTTATACAATACTATAAAATGGCTAAAATTTAGCACCAAATGATACAAGGACTAATAACCTTATTAAAATGATTATATGACCGGAGAATACATTGCTTCCATTGAGTGTATTATATACAGTAATGTTGATCTTAAATCTAATATATCGTTAGGAATCAATTCTGTAATCCTCAGAAATCTATGATGTTAATTTTCAGGATGTATCAAAATGTTCATCAAATGTTGTAACTTATAATTGATACTTGGTTTATATGGCTCAAGTATATGGTTTGCTAAATTCCAGCGTGAAGTATTGCATATATGGCGTACATTTAAGTAATGGATAACAGTGATAACATGCGATTCTATTGCACTGGATAGGAATAGTCTTGGGCTAATTAGCCCAAAAGTACCTGCGTTTTCAGGTGAATAGTAGTTCCGTGTCTCTTTAGAAAAAATACTCACAGGTTCTATGCGTTTCGGCTGGGAGCCTTTTTCAAGATCATCTTGAAAAAGGCTCCCAGCCGAAACGCATAGAACCTGAGCACTCAATAACGGGATTACAGGGAGAGCAGAGAAACACATTGCTCTGCTAAACCAGAGGTTGATTAAGAACAATCCACTGCAAAAACCGGACACTGTAATGAGCACTCCAAGGAGAAAACGGAGGCTGAGAAGTAAGCACTTCACCCGGTAACTTGCAGACCGTCATACAGGTCTTATTAAGGAGGAACAGACATCAGCACTAGAAGCCTGTAAGGCACATCAGATTGGAAACCGGAGACATTCCGGGATAACACCGCAGTGCACTGTGAGTATTTTTTCTGAAGAGACACGGAACTACTATTCACCTAAAAACGCAGGTACTTTTGGGCTAATTAGCCGAAGACTATTCCTACCCAGCGCAATAGAATTGCATGTTATCAATGTTATCCATTACTTAAATGTATGCCATATATTCTATACTTCACGCTGGAATTTAGCAAACCATATACTTGATTCATATAAACCAGGTATCAATTATAAGTTACAACATTTGATGAACATTTTGATACATCCTGAAAATTAACATCATAGATTTCTGAGGACTACAGAATTGATTCCTAACAATATATTAGATTTAAGATCAACATTACTGTATATAATACACTCAATGGAAGCAATGTATTCTCCGGTCATATAATCATTTTAATAAGTTTATTAGTCCTTGTATCGTTTGGTGCTATATTTTAGCCATTTTATAGTATTGTATAAGATTGTATTTTTTTTGATTAGACACCGGTGTCATTATTTTAATCATGGTATAATCCATATTATGTTATTTAATAAACTCCAATTATCGATCGTATTCTCTGTATGAGTCCTATATATATAATTTATAACCTAACTTGTATTTCCTATAACACGCAGCATATTGACATATCACTTCTTTGAAGCTAGTATATATTGTACTATTATATTATCGACACCATATTAGCCTTTTATTTTGTCCGAGTTTCAAATCAGTTATAGACCTTTATAAGGTATATGCTAATAATTATATATTTATTTTTTGGGAATCAGCATTCATTTGCGCCACCTTTGGTATTTTTTGATAATTTACAACTGTTGTTTTAGGAATAAACGTTTTCGAGGTGTGCAGTATTCCCTTTTGCCCAGGACAGATATATCACATTATTTAGCTTGAATCAGCAGCTAGAACCTAGGTTCTTTGCTGCTCCTGAACTCAGATAGATAAACCTTTCAGCAAAGGATAACAAGAGAAGGAAGCAAATTAAATAATAGAAGTAAATTTGGAAGTTTTGTATAATTGTATGCTCTGTCTAAATTATGAAATACAATTTTTGGGTTTCATATCCCTTTAAACAGACACAAAAACAGTATTTTTTATTGTTTGTAAAATGGAGGTTCCTTTGCTGACGGAAAAAAAAGTATTCATATTTTTAAGGCAGCACTCTGTCCACCAATAATACAAAGGGAATTCTGCTTATTAGCCAATCTGACCTTAGCATCCAATTGTACATAGACTTACACTTAGGGGCCGATTTTTTATTGTGCGGGCTGACATGATCTGCTGTAGCTGATCATGTCCGCCGCACATCGATAAATGCCGACAGCTTTTCTCGTAAAATGCTTGTGCAATGCCGCCCCCTGCACATTCACGGCCAATCAGCTGCTAGCAGGGGATGTCAATGATTGCTGTCCGCCACCTCAGACGTGGCAGACGAGTTAAGGAGCAGCGGTCTTAAGACCGCTGCTTCTTAACTTCAGTTTCAGGAGAACCTGAAACTACTGGGGTTGATTGCAGCATCCGCTGCTTGATAAATCTGCCCCATAGTATTAGCTTAAAAAAAGATTTTTATATATATATATATATATATATATATAGTCTGAGGAAGGGGATACTTTGTCCCAAAACGTCACTTACTTTTCACAGTAAAAGTTGTTTGGAAAAGCTTTGTTTATTGTATGTACAGTCAGGCCCGGCGCTTGCATAATGGCAAACTTGGCAACCGCCTTAGTGCGACCCAGCAGTGGGGCGCAAAATTGAAGAGCGAGCAGTGTTTTGTTTTTTGTTTTTTAAAAAAATGTTTACATTTTATCAGCGGCGAATCTTCCAGGGCCCCAAAGGTCGCATAAACTAATCCATTTGCGGCCACCGGACCCTGGAGATCCACCACTTAGGAGGGCCCAGCTGGCTGCAGCACAGTTTCCCAAACTTTCCCTAAGGTAAGGTGCCAGACCAGCAGTGTGCCATTCCGGTATAAGCTTCGCCTCCTCCTCCAGCTCTACCATAACGCGCGCGCTCTGTCACCCACCCACCACCAGTCATCTTCCCTGCTATCACCTTGCAGGGCTGCAGGGTGAGTTGTAATCCTGTTATTTGCATACATGACATTAGTTAGATTGCATGCTGGATTAACACAGATGGGTATCTTTGTAAACTGTCTATATGAAAAAAGAAGCTGACTCATTACGGCTTTCAGAAGACATTTTTATGGCCAATTGGCCATCACAAGGGCCATGACAATTACTGTCACACTGATGTTGTTGGCAGGGACGCTGTGTCACTGAGCACTAAATTCCAAACTTTCCTTCCTCTCATTGTGTCTGACAATCAAAAGATCTGCGGGAACATGTTTATGTTTATAAAGAATGCACAGTGGGGGAGTAGTATATTATTGCATAGTATTAAACACTGGTTATGATTTTATGCGCTCATGTACTGAAACAAATATTTTTATATAGAAATTTAAATAGTTGTTGCCAACTTAATATTATTTGTTATATATTGTCACCTCTGTGATGGTATATGAGTTGCTTATCCGAAAATTTGAAAAACTTTGAAAATATTTGAAAGCTGTCTAAATACAAATTAAAATACAATGAATAAAACTGAATGAAACATGAATAAAAAATATGTTAAAAATACAAATATTCCCTAATTCTGAAATAACTAATCAAATCCCCTTATTCCTAAAAGAGATATGTGTTAAACCATCTATGATTTAAAAAAGTCCATATATATAAAATAATAGCAGCCAATAGATCTGGAATTTGATACTTTAGGATTGTACTGGGATTTGAGAAAATTGGTCTTTTACAGTTCTATGTAACAGTACCTTAGGTGTTAATGACAGAAGATATTTATAAGTTCCGTGAATAGTCCTGAGTTTGTAGGAGATAATGTTCAATTGAACCGCAGAAAAGCAAAAAATATTTTGATTGCAGTGCCACTGTAGTGCCGCCTGGTCGCAGCCAGCAATCCCACTGGTCCCGGCTCAGATATGGTTACATGAAATGAAAGAAAAGACAGGCGCACAAGGCACGATTCAAGTCTAGGGTTTTATTATACTAGTGAAACACACGGTTAAAAACACTTACTAGATAAAAGTTAAAAGTCAGCATTGAGAGCATATGCTCGTTAGGATTATCGCAGCTCCTGCAGCACCAGGGAGATAGTTGGTCCTTCTCCTCTCCGTTTACAACAAGACTAAGTGGGCGGCGGTGTTCCGGATCCTGTCACCCCAGTCTTAGTAACGCTAGTGCTGAACAGTATTCTTTAACTACTTTGCAGGAAAGCAGTTAAAGAATACTGTTCAGCACTAGCGTTACTAAGACTGGGGTGACAGGATCCGGAACACCGCCGCCCACTTAGTCTTGTTGTAAACGGAGAGGAGAAGGACCAACTATCTCCCTGGTGCTGCAGGAGCTGCGATAATCCTAACGAGCATATGCTCTCAATGCTGACTTTTAACTTTTATCTAGTAAGTGTTTTTAACCGTGTGTTTCACTAGTATAATAAAACCCTACACTTGAATCGTGCCTTGTGCCACTGTCTTTTCTTTCATTTCATATTGCATAGTATTAGTGAGCATTTCTTTGGATAGATTGCCTGCCTGCCTGTCCTTAATCCCTGGCACTGGGTGCAATAGTAATTACTTGCAGTTAGAGAGTTCTCAGGGTAACAATGTATCTGAAGGGGTACTTGCTATGTAAAAAACTTGGTACTACACTATTTTTTAAGATGAGTTTATTATTACAATCACACATGCCAGAAAAGATAGTATTTATGCTCTTATTTAACTGCTGATAACCTAATAACTATACAGAAGTATTCGTAAGAGGACAGAAGTGCCCTAGAGCATTAGTCAGGAAAGGAATATGTGGCTCTGGCTAATGAATGAACTAGACCAGAGTGTGGCAGCACCACACCCTGCTCTTCCAGCTGCCGAAGCTCCCTCTGAGCTTGGAAACTCTTGTACAGGCACGCAAGCAGAGTGCGGGACTCGTGCGCGCAACATGTCGCAGGGGCATATGCCATCGCATGCTGGTGCTGGCCTGCACTGAGTGACCATGCTGGCTGAGTGACAAGATGTCCAGCTTCCTTCATATCGGTCTAAACATCATCAGTTATGCTTTACAACATACAGTAACCCCACACACATCGGTTATACTTTACTCCAAAGTATGGGGTAAAGTATAACCTAAGCTTACATTCCTGCTTTATAAATACAGATACCAAGAGAATGAAGTAAAATTGATAATAGGAGTAAATTAGAAAGTTGCTTAAAATGTCATGCTCTAAAAAAATTGGGTTTTATATCCCTTTAACTAGCAATGGGATGGTATGTAATGGGGGGGGCGTCAAAATATATCTTCGCCTGTGTGGCCAAAAATCCTAGCACCGGCCCTGTGTACAGTATATATATATATATATATATATATATATATATATATATATATATATATAGATATATATATATATATATAGATATATTATTATTTATTTATTTTTTATGCAAAAAAAAACAAAAAACATTGCAAGTTTAAACGGTGCCCTTTGATATGCATGATAGAAAAGTTAAGTGTTTACTGTTGGGAGCCAAATACAAGCGTGCACAAGCCACAAGAAGCATAGGAAGATAATTTAGTGAAAGAAAGCAGGAGTAAAGGAAATAGAGGGTGAAGGAGAGAACAGAGATTGTGAGGGAGAATAAGAGAAGGAAATATTCACTTGGGATAGATGGGAATAAAACGAGACGTGAGGGCATAAGATATTTATTAAGAGTGACACTTTCTTCTTTTGATAGATGGGAACTCCTGCCAATACTCCGGCCACCCCCCCAAACTTCCCGGATGCCTTGGCCATGTTTTCCAGACTGAAGGCCTCAGAAAGTGGCTACCTCTCCTCATTGGCTACGTCGCCTCCTCTTCAGCAAACTGGTGCCAGCGGTCACTTCTCCCAGGATCCTCAAGGGCAGCAGATAAGCACAGTGCTGCCTAGTTCTGGGGTGATGTATTGTTCTCACCAAGGCAGTGGCACGGACCATAACCCTACTGCAGAGGCAGAGAGATGAGGAGTGTCACCGAAGGGGGAGGAAACAGGGTAGCGCATAGACTTTAATTGAAGGATTAAACTTCCAAAGTTCTGCAGAGTATTTCTCCATTGAGTCTGCAGAGTATCTCACAATAGCAATAAAACAATGGCAGAGATTTATTCTGCAGGTTTTTCTCCTTATTACCTCACACTTCTGCAGACCATAGCACCTATGATCAGTGGTCCCCTTTAAGAGTATTGATCGCACACTAACGTGCGCTACATGCCTGCTTGCAGAGTGTTGCATCTTTCAGCAGTACCTCATGACGTTCTGTGTTCTGACACAGGCCTACCCAGACCTCACAACATCTTAAATAGTTCTGCTCTACTGATATCCCTGATGTCTTTTAACACTGAGATACGCAATCACACTGTAAATGTCTCTACTGGTTTTTAACATCAGCACAAATAAATATTGTGGACTGTAACGTTTTTACACAGCACAACCATATTATGTAGCACAAAAGGATTTCATTTAAAACTAATTTCATATGGATGCTCTGAACTATCCTATTTTTTGTTAACTTTTCTACGCTGGTTTTGGAACAATTTTATGGATAGTTTTTTATATTCTTCTTAATTTTTTGGGGGTTACAAGTCATGGCTTTTAAGAAATGCGTAAGAGAAACTCAAATGTCTGGGACTGATAATGCAAGTTAACAAAAATTAAGGGGGACATTTTTTTTTTTTTTCATTTTTTTTTTTTTAAATCTTATACAATTGTGTTTGATGCTTCCAAGGTAATTGAGGTTCCAGATTTATTGATAAACTGTACATGGGAGAATCAAATAAAAAGTCTCTAATTACAGGATGAAAAAAAATCAAGCATTTGTTTAGATACCCGTAGACAATGGTGATACATGCTGGCTCGTGATTGGATATATCCATAGCAACAAGAATGTGATGTATTGTCATGGAGTAGCATGTGTGAGATTGTGCAGTGTGTGATAGTCGTGATCGGCATGTTTGGCTCTGTGTACGGGTATTGGATGATTGTGGTGTGTAGTCTTATGTTTAGACACATTTGTGCTGATATTTGCGGTTTTGTCCTCGCTCAGCCTCCCACTCAGTTCCCGAGTATCAGCTCTGTGTTGTCTGATGGTTGTGGTAGAATTATGGGAGTCTCTGTAGCAGATGGCACATGGAGAAGATTGCGTGAGGTCTTGGCCGAGGTAGACCCTGCAGAGAGACAAAACCATTATATTTGTTTTCTGTGCGCCCTCAATTGTATTAATAACCTCTTTCCTTGCCCCAGACCATCTGACAATCCTACTACTCTTTACTCCTGCCCTGCAGATACTTGTTTCTTCCCCACAAACGTGCTTTCCAGGTTCAGCATTTATAGACCTCCAGATGGGCAAGGTTTTCTGTAGATCACTACATTTACCTTAATGAATTTGTGACTGGGGATGGATATCACAAAATCCAATGTGTTGGAGGTCTTATAAAACTGGAGTTGGGAAGCTCAGTCACAACTCACAAATGAATGTTCCCTGTCAATCATCTTTTGTAAACATGTTAACAGTTAACTATGACTCATGGGCAGCACTTTCTGTCCATTATGGGTAATGCAAACATCTTTTGATTGCTCTCTTCAATTTTATATCTAATGCAAAAGGGCTACGCACTATACTGGAGCATTATAAATAAATCATTACAATAAAAGCATCTTTCTTCTCTCCCTTCCCCACAGTAGATTTCTTATATCTCTTTCTCTGCTAAGAGCGCCTCATTCCATGTACATCATTTCTAAAAAGTCCACATTATGCTGGAGTCTTGGTACTTTCCTCAGTTCCCGGTTATACTCACTTGTAATGGGTGATTTAGTCCTTGGAGTGGATGTGGCAGAACGGGCTCTTTGTAACACAATCCTGGAAGGTGGCTGTGGAGTCATTGTCACTATAGAAAACATTTTTGTCAGTGCTTTATTGAGGGGCATTGGAGTATTGTACTACACTTCTAAGATGACTCTTACCTGAAGAGTCCCGTTCATGAAAAGGATTTTTATCCAGGCGCCCCTTGTACATCAAACCATCAATACCAATCAGGTCAACCTCGCTCTGAGAGAAATAGGAGAAATAGGACAGAATTAATTAAAGTCTCCTAGATTCAATGAGACTGGAATAGTCTCTTCAAATTCACAAGTCCTTAGGTTGTTCCTCAGTACCCATTCATTAAATAATAATGGTGAGAGAGATTTAATGAATATACAAACACATCCACTGCTCCACAAGTCTCCTGTGAGTTATATCGACAGGGGAAGAGTGACTACAGTTTCCATCCTGCTGCGGTGGCACAAACCATAGCAGAGAGACTAACTTCTATGATTAAATTCCAATATTTGGCGCGAAATGCGTTAGAAGTTATTTGGATTACTCCCATGCATGCATTACATTCAAAAATTCAATTAAAAAAAGTCAAATTTTTACACAATTTCCTTTGAGCACAATTTATTTACTGTTCAGCTTTAATAAACTTTGTTGCACTGAAAAATGCTTGGAAAGATTCAACAAACAATTCTAGTCTTTTTGAAACTAGGTGACTGTTACTCAGCCAGAGACAATTAAACATTTAAACTGAGAAACACACATCACCTGGCAGAATGCATCTGTAACTATATAGATACAGGTATGTATCAGATACGTAGGTGAACACTAACACAGAGATATATATATAGTGCTGATTACAAACCTACATTTACTGGTTCAGATTGCACTAATCAATCTACATATTACAAACAGCCACACTACTGTCCACAGGGAAATTTACTAACACAATATACAAGATTTATGCCAACTGTATGAATAAATAACATAAGACACACATCACAATCAAAACAAAACTCATATTAATACATAATAGCATGTAAAACATTATAGCTATATACAGCAGACACTGTGTGGAAACACATACTTACTAACACACACCACTTTACCCACACAGTGACAACTACATAAATATTTGCAAACACCACAAAAGACAAATACTCTGTACATGCAAAATCACAGTAGGTCAAGGGTTTGACACTGCACAGATACTTAGAATGACCTATCCATAAGCAGAAACTGTAACAGATATACAGTACCCCACTCAACCTCAGACCAATGAGCAATGTTACACAGATGGGCACTTAATGTTAAAATGCTAAGCTGAGCATCTCCCCTTGTATGTGTACACCCACATTTTTGTACTGGATCTGGGAAGGGTCTCCATAAGGGTACACTGTGGTGAGGTTTTGTGTACGTGTTGTCTTCTTGTGGTGTGAACAGGAGGTGTGGGGCCGAGGGACCTCTGAGTACCGGAACTCTACGTCGACCTCTTCAGAGGCATCCCTATGACAAAAAGGGAGTTTGTCATTATGAGACAAGACTGTTCAAAGGGAGGCCTCTATTTAAGTGCAGACTGTATGTAGAGAAGTCATCACAGATAAATATGTTAGAAGACAGATTGGTACTGTGACTGAAATGCATCAAGTGAGAAGCAGGTAGTGTGCTAGAGATGTATGAGGAGATAGGCCAGGACTGTGAGAAAAATGCACGAGGAGAGAGGCCAGGAGTGTGAGAGAAATGCGTGAGGAGAGAGGCCAGGAGTGTGAGAGAAATGCATGAGGAGAGAGGCCAGATTGTGAGAGAAATGCATGAGGAGAGAGGCCAGGAGTGTGAGAGAAATGCATGTGGAGAGAGGCCAGAAGTGTGAGAGAAATGCATGAGGAGAGAGGCCAGGAGTGTGAGAGAAATGCATGTGGAGAGAGGCCAGGAGTGTGAGAGAAATGCATAAGGAGAGAGGCCAGCAGTGTGAGAGAAATGCATGAGGAGAGACTTCAGTAGTGTGAGAGAAATGCATGAGGAGAGAGGCCAGTAGTGTGAGAGAAATGCATGAGGAGAGACGCCAGTAGTGTGAGAGAAATGCATGAGGAGAGAGGCCAGTAGTGTGAGAGAAATGCATGAGGAGAGAGGCCAATAGTGTGAGATAAATGCATGAGGAGAGACGCCAGTAGTGTGAGAGAAATGCATGAGGAGAGAGGCCAGGAGTGTGAGAGAAATGCATGAGGAGAGAGGCCAGGAGTGTGAGAGAAATGCATGTGGAGAGAGGCCAGGAGTGTGAGAGAAATGCACAAGGAGAGACGCCAGTAGAGTGAGAGAAATGCATGAGGAGAGATGCCAGTAGTATGAGAGAAATGCATAAGGAGATAGTGACCAGGAGTGTGAGAGAAATGCATGAGGAGAGAGGCCAGTAGTGTGAGAGAAATGCATAAGGAGATAGTGACCAGGAGTGTGAGAGAAATGCATGAGAGAGAGAGGCCAATAGTGTAAGTGAAATGCATGAGGAGATAGTGACCAGTAATGTGAGAGAAATGCATGAGGAGATAGTGACCAGTAATGTGAGAGAAATGCATGAGAGATAGGCCAGTAGTATGAGAAAATGCATGAGGAGATAGGCCAGTAGTGCAAGAGAAATACATGAGGAGAGAGGCCAGTAGTGTGAGAGAAATACATGAGGAGAGAGGCCAGTAGTGTGAGAGAAATGCATGAGGAGAGAGGCCATTAGTGTGAGAGAAATGCATAAGGAGAGAGGCCAGTAGTGTGAGAGAAATGCATGAGGAGAGAGGCCAGTAGTGTGAGAGAAATGCATGAGGAGAGACGCCAGTAGTGTGAGAGAAATGCATGAGGAGAGACGCAAGTAGTGTGAGAGAAATGCATAAGGAGAAAGGCCAGTAGTGTGAGAGAAATGCATTGAGGAGATAGGCCAGTAGTATGAGAGGAATGCATGAGGAGAGAGGCCAGTAGTGTGAGAGAAATGCATGAGGAGAGACACCAGTAAAGTGAGAGAAATGCATAAGGAGAGACTTCAGTAGTGTGAGAGAAATGCACAAGGAGATAGGCCAGTAGTGTGAGAGAAATGCATGAGGAGAGAGGCCAGTAGTGTGAGAGAAATGCATGAGGAGAGACAACAGTAAAGTGAGAGAAATGCATAAGGAGAGACTTCAGTAGTGTGAGAGAAATGCACAAGGAGATAGGCCAGTAGTGTGAGAGAAATGCATGAGGAGAGACGCCAGTAGTGTGAGAGAAATGCATGAGGAGAGACGCCAGTAGTGAGAGAGAAATGCATGAGGAGAGACGCCAGTAGTGTGAGAGAAATGCATGAGGAGAGACGCCAGTAGTGTGAGAGAAATGCATAAGGAGATAGGCCAGTAGTGTGAGAGAAATGCATGAGGAGAGACGCCAGTAGTGTGAGAGAAATGCATGAGGAGATAGGCCAGTAGTGTGAGAGAAATGCATGAGGAGATAGGCCAGTAGTGTGAGAGAAATGCATAAGGAGATAGGCCAGTAGTGTGAGAGAAATGCATGAGGAGAGAGGCCAGTAGTGTGAGAGAAATGCATGAGGAGAGACGCAAGTAGTGTGAGAGAAATGCATGAGGAGAGACGTCAGTAGTGTGAGAGAAATGCATGAGGAGAGACGCCAGTAGTGTGAGAGAAATGCATGAGGAGATAGGCCAGTAGTGTGAGAGAAATGCATGAGGAGAGACGCCAGTAGTGTGAGAGAAATGCATGAGGAGAGACGCCAGTAGTGTGAGAGAAATGCATGAGGAGAGACGCCAGTAGTGAGAGAGAAATGCATGAGGAGAGACGCCAGTAGTGTGAGAGAAATGCATGAGGAGAGACGCCAGTAGTGTGAGAGAAATGCATGAGGAGATAGGCCAGTAGTGTGAGAGAAAAGCATGAGGAGATAGGCCAGTAGTGTGAGAGAAATGCATAAGGAGATAGGCCAGTAGTGTGAGAGAAATGCATGAGGAGAGAGGCCAGTAGTGTGAGAGAAATGCATGAGGAGAGACGCAAGTAGTGTGAGAGAAATGCATGAGGAGAGACGTCAGTAGTGTGAGAGAAATGCATGAGGAGAGACGCCAGTAGTGTGAGAGAAATGCATGAGGAGATAGGCCAGTAGTGTGAGAGAAATGCATGAGGAGAGACGCCAGTAGTGAGAGAGAAATGCATGAGGAGAGAGGCCAGTAGTGTGAGAGAAATGCATGAGGAGAGACGCAAGTAGTGTGAGAGAAATGCATGAGGAGAGACGTCAGTAGTGTGAGAGAAATGCATGAGGAGAGACGCCAGTAGTGTGAGAGAAATGCACAAGGAGATAGGCCAGTAGTGTGAGAGAAATGCATGAGGAGAGACGCCAGTAGTGAGAGAGAAATGCATGAGGAGAGACGCCAGTAGTGAGAGAGAAATGCATGAGGAGAGGCGCCAGTAGTGTGAGAGAAATGCATGAGGAGAGACGTCAGTAGTGTGAGAGAAATGCATGAGGAGAGACGCCAGTAGTGCGAGAGAAATGCATGAGGAGATAGGACAGTAGTGTGAGAGAAACGCATGAGGAGAGACGCAAGTAGTGTGAGAGAAATGCATGAGGAGAGACGCCAGTAGTGTGAGAGAAATGCATGAGGAGAGACGCAAGTAGTGTGAGAGAAATGCATGAGGAGAGACGCAAGTATTGTGAGAGAAATGCATGAGGAGAGACGCCAGTAGTATGAGAGAAATGCACGAGGAGAGACGCCAGCAGTGTGAGAGAAATGCATGAGGAGAGACGCAAGTAGTGTGAGAGAAATGCATGAGGAGAGACGTCAGTAGTGTGAGAGAAATGCATGAGGAGAGACGCCAGCAGTGTGAGAGAAATGCATGAGGAGAGACTTCAGTAGTGTGAGAGAAATGCATGAGGAGAGAGGCCAGTAGTGTGATTGAAATGCATGAGGAGAGAGGCCAGTAGTGTGAGAGAAATGCACAAGGAGATAGGCCAGTAGTGTGAGAGAAATGCATGAGGAGAGACGCCAGTAGTGTGAGAGAAATGCATGAGGAGAGACGCCAGTAGTGTGAGAGAAATGCATGAGGAGAGACGCCAGTAGTGTGAGAGAAATGCATGAGGAGAGAGGCCAGGACTGTGAGAGAAATGCATGAGGAGAGACGCCAGTAGTGTGAGAGAAATGCATGAGGAGAGACGCCAGTAGTGAGAGAGAAATGCATGAGGAGAGACGCCAGTAGTGTGAGAGAAATGCATGAGGAGAGACGCCAGTAGTGAGAGAGAAATGCATGAGGAGAGAGGCCAGTAGTGTGAGAGTAATGCATGAGTAGAGACACCAGTAGTGTGAAACAAATGCATGAGGAGAGAGGCCAGTAGTGTGAAACAAATGCATGAGTAGAGACACCAGTAGTGTGAAACAAATGCATGAGGAGATAGGCCAGTAGTGTGAGAGAAATGCATGAGGAGAGAGGCCAGTAGTGTGAGAGAAATGCATGAGGAGAGAGGCCAGTAGTGTGAGAGAAATGCATGAGGAGAGAGGCCAGTAGTGTGAGAGAAATGCATGAGAGGAGAGGCCAGTAGTGTGAGAGAAATGCATGAGGAGAGACGCCAGTAGTGTGAGAGAAATGCATGAGGAGAGACGCCAGTAGTGAGAGAGAAATGCATGAGGAGAGACGCCAGTAGTGTGAGAGAAATGCATGAGGAGAGACGCCAGTAGTGAGAGAGAAATGCATGAGGAGAGAGGCCAGTAGTGTGAGAGTAATGCATGAGTAGAGACACCAGTAGTGTGAAACAAATGCATGAGGAGAGAGGCCAGTAGTGTGAAACAAATGCATGAGTAGAGACACCAGTAGTGTGAAACAAATGCATGAGGAGATAGGCCAGTAGTGTGAGAGAAATGCATGAGGAGAGAGGCCAGTAGTGTGAGAGAAATGCATGAGGAGAGAGGCCAGTAGTGTGAGAGAAATGCATGAGGAGAGACACCAGTAGTGTGAGAGAAATGCATGAGGAGAGAGGCCAGTAGTGTGAGAGAAATGCATGAGGAGAGACTTCAGGAGTGTGAGAGAAATGCATGAGGAGAGACGCCAGTAGTGAGAGAGAAATGCATGAGGAGAGAGGCCAGTAGTGTGAGAGTAATGCATGAGTACAGACACCAGTAGTGTGAAACAAATGCATGAGGAGAGAGGCCAGTAGTGTGAGAGTAATGCATGAGTAGAGACACCAGTAGTGTGAAACAAATGCATGAGGAGAGAGGCCAGTAGTGTGAAACAAATGCATGAGTAGAGACACCAGTAGTGTGAAACAAATGCATGAGGAGATAGGCCAGTAGTGTGAGTGAAATGCATGAGGAGAGAGGCCAGTAGTTGAGTGAAATGCATGAGGAGAGAGGCCAGTAGTTGAGTGAAATGCATGAGGAGAGACGCCAGGAGTGTGAGAGAAATGCATGAGGAGAGAGGCCAGTAGTGTGAAATAAACAACTGAAGAGAGAGGCCAGTAGTGTGAGAGAAACAAACAAGTGAAGAGAGAGGCCAGTAGTGAGAAACAAGTGAGGAGAGAGGTCAGTAGTGTGAGAGAAACAAACAAGTGAAGAGAGAGGCCAGTAGTGAGAAAGAAACAAGTGAGGAGAGTGGTCAGTAGTGTGAGAGAAACAAGTGAGGAGAGAGGTCAATAGTGTGAGAGAAACAAGTGAGGAGAGAGGTCAATAGTGTGAGAGAAACAAGTGAAGAGAGAGGTCAATAGTGTGAGAGAAACAAGTGAATAGAGAGGCCAGTAGTGTGAGAGAAACAAGTGATGAGAGTGGTCAGTAGTGTGAGAGAAACAAGTGAAGAGAGAGGCCAGTAGTGTGAGAGAAACAAGTGATGAGAGTGGTCAGTAGTGTGAGAGAAACAAGTGATGAGAGTGGTCAGTAGTGTGAGAGAAACAAGTGAAGAGAGAGGTCAGTAGTGTGAGAGAAACAAGTGATGAGAGTGGTCAGTAGTGTGAGAGAAACAAGTGATGAGAGTGGTCAGTAGTGTGAGAGAAACAAGTGAAGAGAGAGGCCAGTAGTGTGAGAGAAACAAGTGATGAGAGTGGTCAGTAGTGTGAGAGAAACAAGTGAAGAGAGAGGCCAGTAGTGTGAGAGAAACAAGTGAAGAGAGAGGCCAGTAGTGTGAGAGAAACAAACAAGTGAAGAGAGAGGCTAGTAGTGTGAGAGAAACAAGTGAAGAGAGAGGCCAGTAGTGAGAAAGAAACAAGTGAAGAGAGAGGCCAGTAGTGAGAAAGAAACAAGTGAAGAGAGAGGCCAGTAGTGAGAAAGAAACAAGTGAAGAGAGAGGCCAGTAGTGAGAAAGAAACAAGTGAAGAGAGAGGCCAGTAGTGTGAGAGAAACAAACAAGTGAAGAGAGAGGCCAGTAGTGAGAAAGAAACAAGTGAAGAGAGAGGCCAGTAGTGTGAGAGAAACAAACAAGTGAAGAGAGAGGCCAGTAGTGAGAAAGAAACAAGTGAAGAGAGAGGCCAGTAGTGTGAGAGAAACAAACAAGTGAAGAGAGAGGCTAGTAGTGTGAGAGAAACAAGTGAAGAGAGAGGCCAGTAGTGAGAAAGAAACAAGTGAAGAGAGAGGCCAGTAGTGAGAAAGAAACAAGTGAAGAGAGAGGCCAGTAGTGAGAAAGAAACAAGTGAAGAGAGAGGCCAGTAGTGAGAAAGAAACAAGTGAAGAGAGAGGCCAGTAGTGTGAGAGAAACAAACAAGTGAAGAGAGAGGCCAGTAGTGAGAAAGAAACAAGTGAAGAGAGAGGCCAGTAGTGTGAGAGAAACAAACAAGTGAAGAGAGAGGCCAGTAGTGAGAAAGAAACAAGTGAAGAGAGAGGCCAGTAGTGAGAAAGAAACAAGTGAAGAGAGAGGCCAGTAGTGAGAAAGAAACAAGTGAAGAGAGAGGCCAGTAGTGTGAGAGAAACAAGTGAAGAGAGAGGCCAGTAGTAGTGTGAGAGAAACAAGTGAAGAGAGAGGCCAGTAGTGAGAAAGAAACAAGTGAAGAGAGAGGCCAGTAGTGTGAGAGAAACAAGTGAAGAGAGAGGCCAGTAGTGTGAGAGAAACAAGTGAAGAGAGAGGCCAGTAGTGTGAGAGAAACAAACAAGTGAAGAGAGTGGTCAGTAGTGTGAGAGAAACAAGTGAAGAGAGAGGCCAGTAGTGTGAGTGAAACAAGTGAAGAGAGAGGCCAGTAGTGTGAGAGAAACAAGTGAGGAGAGAGGCCAGAAGTGTGAGAGAAACAAGTGAGGAGAGAGGCCAGTAGTGTGAGAGAAACAAGTGAGGAGAGAGGCCAGTAGTGTGAGAGAAACAAGTGAAGAGAGAGGCCAGTAGTGTGAGAGAAACAAGTGATGAGAGTGGTCAGTAGTGTGAGAGAAACAAGTGAAGAGAGAGGCCAGTAGTGTGAGAGAAACAAGTGAAGAGAGAGGCCAGTAGTGTGAGAGAAACAAGTGATGAGAGTGGACAGTAGTGTGAGAGAAACAAGTGAAGAGAGAGGCCAGTAGTGTGAGAGAAACAAGTGATGAGAGTGGTCAGTAGTGTGAGAGAAACAAGTGAAGAGAGAGGCCAGTAGTGTGAGAGAAACAAGTGATGAGAGTGGTCAGTAGTGTGAGAGAAACAAGTGAAGAGAGAGGTCAGTAGTGTGAGAGAAACAAGTGAAGAGAGAGGCCAGTAGTGTGAGAGAAACAAGTGAAGAGAGAGGCCAGTAGTGTGAGAGAAACAAGTGAAGAGAGAGGCCAGTAGTGTGAGAGAAACAAGTGAAGAGAGAGGCCAGTAGTGTGAGAGAAACAAGTGAAGAGAGAGGCCAGTAGTGTGAGAGAAACAAGTGAAGAGAGAGGCCAGTAGTGTGAGAGAAACAAGTGAAGAGAGAGGCCAGTAGTGTGAGAGAAACAAGTGAAGAGAGAGGCCAGTAGTGTGAGAGAAACAAGTGAAGAGAGAGGCCAGTAGTGTGAGAGAAACAAGTGAAGAGAGAGGCCAGTAGTGTGAGAGAAACAAGTGATGAGAGTGGCCAGTAGTGTGAGAGAAACAAGTGAAGAGAGAGGCCAGTAGTGTGAGAGAAACAAACAAGTGAAGAGAGAGGCCAGTAGTGTGAGAGAAACAAGTGAGGAGAGAGGTCAGTAGTGTGAAAGAAACAAGTGAAGAGAGAGGCCAGTAGTGTGAGAGAAACAAGTGAGGAGAGAGGTCAATAGTGTGAGAGAAACAAGTGAAGAGAGAGGCCAGTAGTGTGAGAGAAACAAGTGAGGAGAGAGGTCAATAGTGTGAGAGAAACAAGTGAAGAGAGAGGCCAGTAGTGTGAGAGAAACAAGTGAGGAGAGAGGTCAGTAGTGTGAAAGAAACAAGTGAAGAGAGAGGCCAGTAGTGTGAGAGAAACAAGTGAAGAGAGAGGTCAATAGTGTGAGAGAAACAAGTGAAGAGAGAGGCTAGTAGTGTGAGAGAAACAAACAAGTGAAGAGAGAGGCCAGTAGTGTGAGAGAAACAAGTGAGGAGAGAGGTCAGTAGTGTGAGAGAAACAAGTGAAGAGAGAGGCCAGTAGTGTGAGAGAAACAAGTGAAGAGAGAGGCCAGTAGTGTGAGAGAAACAAGTGATGAGAGTGGTCAGTAGTGTGAGAGAAACAAGTGAAGAGAGAGGTCAATAGTGTGAGAGAAACAAGTGAAGAGAGAGGCTAGTAGTGTGAAAGAAACAAGTGAAGAGAGAGGCCAGTAGTGTGAGAGAAACAAGTGAAGAGAGAGGTCAGTAGTGTGAGAGAAACAAGTGAAGAGAGAGGCCAGTAGTGTGAGAGAAACAAGTGAGGAGAGAGGTCAGTAGTGTGAGAGAAACAAGTGAAGAGAGAGGCCAGTAGTGTGAGAGAAACAAGTGAGGAGAGTGGCCAGTAGTGTGAGAGAAACAAGTGAAGAGAGAGGCCAGTAGTGTGAGAGAAACAAGTGAAGAGAGAGGTCAGTAGTGTGAGAGAAACAAGTGAAGAGAGAGGTCAGTAGTGTGAGAGAAACAAGTGAAGAGAGAGGCCAGTAGTGTGAGAGAAACAAGTGAAGAGAGAGGCCAGTAGTGTGAGAGAAACAAGTGATGAGAGTGGTCAGTAGTGTGAGAGAAACAAGTGAAGAGAGAGGTCAATAGTGTGAGAGAAACAAGTGAAGAGAGAGGCTAGTAGTGTGAAAGAAACAAGTGAAGAGAGAGGCCAGTAGTGTGAGAGAAACAAGTGAAGAGAGAGGCTAGTAGTGTGAGAGAAACAAGTGAAGAGAGAGGCTAGTAGTGTGAGAGAAACAAGTGAAGAGAGAGGCCAGTAGTGTGAGAGAAACAAGTGAAGAGAGAGGCCAGTAGTGTGAGAGAAACAAGTGAAGAGAGAGGCTAGTAGTGTGAGAGAAACAAGTGAAGAGAGAGGCTAGTAGTGTGAGAGAAACAAGTGAAGAGAGAGGCTAGTAGTGTGAGAGAAACAAGTGAAGAGAGAGGCCAGTAGTGTGAGAGAAACAAGTGAAGAGAGAGGCCAGTAGTGTGAGAGAAACAAGTGAAGAGAGAGGCTAGTAGTGTGAGAGAAACAAGTGAAGAGAGAGGCTAGTAGTGTGAGAGAAACAAGTGAAGAGAGAGGCCAGTAGTGTGAGAGAAACAAGTGAAGAGAGAGGCTAGTAGTGTGAGAGAAACAAGTGAAGAGAGAGGCCAGTAGTGTGAGAGAAACAAGTGAAGAGAGAGGCTAGTAGTGTGAGAGAAACAAGTGAAGAGAGAGGCTAGTAGTGTGAGAGAAACAAGTGAAGAGAGAGGCTAGTAGTGTGAGAGAAACAAGTGAAGAGAGAGGCTAGTAGTGTGAGAGAAACAAGTGAAGAGAGAGGCCAGTAGTGTGAGAGAAACAAGTGAAGAGAGAGGCCAGTAGTGTGAGAGAAACAAGTGAGGAGAGAGGTCAGTAGTGTGAGAGAAACAAGTGAGGAGAGAGGCCAGTAGTGTGAGAGAAACAAGTGAGGAGAGAGGTCAGTAGTGTGAGAGAAACAAGTGAGGAGAGAGGTCAGTAGTGTGAGAGAAACAAGTGAAGAGAGAGGCCAGTAGTGTGAGAGAAACAAGTGAAGAGAGAGGCCAGTAGTGTGAGAGAAACAAGTGAAGAGAGAGGCCAGTAGTGTGAGAGAAACAAGTGAGGAGAGAGGCCAGTATTGTGAGAGAAACAAGTGAAGAGAGAGGCCAGTAGTGTGAGAGAAACAAGTGAGGAGAGAGGCCAGTAGTGTGAGAGAAACAAGTGAAGAGAGAGGCCAGTAGTGTGAGAGAAACAAGTGAGGAGAGAGGTCAGTAGTGTGAGAGAAACAAGTGAGGAGAGAGGTCAGTAGTGTGAGAGAAACAAGTGAGGAGAGAGGTCAGTAGTGTGAGAGAAACAAGTGAGGAGAGAGGTCAGTAGTGTGAGAGAAACAAGTGAAGAGAGAGGCCAGTAGTGTGAGAGAAACAAGTGAAGAGAGAGGCCAGTAGTGTGAGAGAAACAAGTGAAGAGAGAGGCCAGTAGTGTGAGAGAAACAAGTGAGGAGAGAGGCCAGTAGTGTGAGAGAAACAAGTGAAGAGAGAGGCCAGTAGTGTCAGAGAAACAAGTGAGGAGAGAGGTCAGTAGTGTGAGAGAAACAAGTGAGGAGAGAGGCCAGTAGTGTGAGAGAAACAAGTGAAGAGAGAGGCCAGTAGTGTGAGAGAAACAAGTGAGGAGAGAGGCCAGTAGTGTGAGAGAAACAAGTGAAGAGAGAGGCCAGTAGTGTGAGAGAAACAAGTGAAGAGAGAGGCCAGTAGTGTGAGAGAAACAAGTGAGGAGAGAGGCCAGTAGTGTGAGAGAAACAAGTGAGGAGAGAGGCCAGTAGTGTGAGAGAAACAAGTGAAGAGAGAGGCCAGTAGTGTGAGAGAAACAAGTGAAGAGAGAGGCTAGTAGTGTGAGAGAAACAAGTGAAGAGAGAGGCCAGTAGTGTGAGAGAAACAAGTGAAGAGAGAGGCCAGTAGTGTGAGAGAAACAAGTGAAGAGAGAGGCCAGTAGTGTGAGAGAAACAAGTGAGGAGAGAGGTCAGTAGTGTGAGAGAAACAAGTGAAGAGAGAGGCCAGTAGTGTGAGAGAAACAAGTGAGGAGAGAGGCCAGTAGTGTGAGAGAAACAAGTGAAGAGAGAGGCCAGTAGTGTGAGAGAAACAAGTGAAGAGAGAGGCCAGTAGTGTGAGAGAAACAAGTGAGGAGAGAGGCCAGTAGTGTGAAAGAAACAATTGAGGAGAGAGGTCAGTAGTGTGAGAGAAACAAGTGAAGAGAGAGGCCAGTAGTGTGAGAGAAACAAGTGAGGAGAGAGGCCAGTAGTGTGAAAGAAACAAGTGAGGAGAGAGGTCAGTAGTGTGAGAGAAACAAACAAGTGAAGAGAGAGGTCAGTAGTGTGAGAGAAACAAGTGAAGAGAGAGGCCAGTAGTGTGAGAGAAACAAGTGAGGAGAGAGGTCAGTAGTGTGAGAGAAACAAGTGAAGAGAGAGGCTAGTAGTGTGAGAGAAACAAGTGAAGAGAGAGGCCAGTAGTGAGAAAGAAACAAGTGAGGAGAGAGGTCAGTAGTGTGAGAGAAACAAGTGAAGAGAGAGGCCAGTAGTGTGAGAGAAACAAGTGAAGAGAGAGGCCAGTAGTGTGAGAGAAACAAGTGATGAGAGAGGCCAGTAGTGTGAGAGAAACAAGTGAAGAGAGAGGTCAGTAGTGTGAGAGAAACAAGTGAAGAGAGAGGCCAGTAGTGAGAAAGAAACAAGTGAGGAGAGAGGTCAGTAGTGTGAGAGAAACAAGTGAAGAGAGAGGCCAGTAGTGTGAGAGAAACAAGTGAGGAGAGAGGCCAGTAGTGTGAAAGAAACAAGTGAGGAGAGAGGCCAGTAGTGTGAGAGAAACAAGTGAAGAGAGAGGTCAGTAGTGTGAAAGAAACAAGTGAGGAGAGAGGTCAGTAGTGTGAGAGAAACAAGTGAGGAGAGAGGTCAGTAGTGTGAGAGAAACAAACAAGTGAAGAGAGAGGCCAGTAGTGTGAGAGAAACAAGTGAAGAGAGAGGCCAGTAGTGTGAGAGAAACAAGTGAGGAGAGAGGCCAGTAGTGTGAGAGAAACAAGTGAAGAGAGAGGCCAGTAGTGTGAGAGAAACAAGTGAGGAGAGAGGCCAGTAGTGTGAGAGAAACAAGTGAAGAGAGAGGCCAGTAGTGTGAGAGAAACAAGTGAGGAGAGAGGCCAGTAGTGTGAGAGAAACAAGTGAAGAGAGAGGCCAGTAGTGTGAGAGAAACAAACAAGTGAAGAGAGAGGCCAGTAGTGTGAGAGAAACGCGTGAAGAGAGAGGCCAGTAGTGTGAGAGAAACAAACAAGTGAAGAGAGAGGCCAGTAGTGTGAGAGAAACAAACAAGTGAAGAGAGAGGCCAGTAGTGTGAGAGAAACAAACAAGTGAAGAGAGAGGCCAGTAGTGTGAGAGAAACAAACAAGTGAAGAGAGAGGCCAGTAGTGTGAGAGAAACAAACAAGTGAAGAGAGAGGCCAGTAGTGTGAGAGAAACAAACAAGTGAAGAGAGAGGCCAGTAGTGTGAGAGAAACGCGTGAAGAGAGAGGCCAGTAGTGTGAGAGAAAGAAACGCGTGAAGAGAAGGGTTATTAATATGAGAGAAATGCCTGAAGAGATAAGCTGTGAGTATGAAGGGACAGATGTCTTTATTGAATATGTGATGAGACCATGATTACTTCTCACCCTGAGTTCTTATCCTGGTATCCTGCAGTAGACGGACGGTCCCGTGGTACCAGAGTAGCTGCACGGACAGTAACAAGGTGCCTAGAAAATTCTGTTTTGTCATTAAGGCAAAGAGAAGAAAAGGAAAAGAGAACAAAATAAAAGAAAATAGAGAGTGGAAAGGAAGATGAACGCTAAAGAAGTAGAAAAGAAGAAGCAAATTAGGAAGAAAAAAAAATTGAAGAGAAAGAGAAAGGATGCAGCAGGTCATGCCAGTGAACTAGACACCCCTAAAAACTCTAAACACCTTTTTGTAACACAATTTTGGTCATTCTATTCTTCCATTGGCCCATTAGCCCATAATGATGCTGATACTCAGCAGCAAGGAATCCAATAGCTGTTACAGGAAAAGCAGAAAACCCAGGTGTCTAGTTTGTAAATATGAAAAAAGTTGCGTAGTCCAAAACAAGTTGTAGTCAGGGAATGGAGAAGTGGTGAGAGTAAACAAGCTAAAGTCGATAAACAGCTAGATTAAGGGTGAGCAAACAACCGCAATAATCAGGTAAAGCAAGATGGCAGGAAGTGTCCTCTTATAGGTCCAGAACCAGTCACATGTGAAGAGAGTTTAATATAATGATGAAGGAACCAGGTTGAAGGTAAGGTATGAGAGCTAACAGATGTGAGTTCTGAAGCCGCAGATTGACAGAGCAAAAGGTTAGTAACAGAGAGACCATGGTTTGATACCTTATGTAACATAGCCTTGCTTCTTAACACCAACGTAAACATAAAACCTCTTGCTGACAAGCGTTTTTGTATGGTGCATATAGAAGTAAGCATGTCTACATCTGCCTCCCTATCACTGTAAACTACCAGCACATGTGAATCAATCCCGGATTAGCAAGACACAGGACTACAACAAGTGTACTGGTATACATCAATGTAAAATACATAAAAAAGACCTCAAGCTAATTTATTATTGGCTGTACACACCACCATCATTTTTCAGAGACTCTGGACTTGTCTCTTTAGCTAACATCTAATCCTTCCTATTATGTTGTCACTGGCGGAATGGTCATATTATTATATTATTATTATATATTATTTATATTTTGAAACTAAAAGCAAGTACAAAACTGGTCCACAAGATAGAAGATTAGTAGCTGAAAAAGGAAATAAAATTGTAAGGAAAAAAAGAAGAAAATGAAAAAAAAAAATAAAAACAGAGGACAACTAATTGATACTTACGGTCCAGTCGCCATGGTCACCGGACGGTCACAGGAGATGCAGCTAACTTTCTCAAACAGCTTCCTATAGAGGAGTCATAGTGTGACACATTACTAACATGCTATCCAGACATAGAACAGTGATCTAAATCCAATAAAAAGTGAGATATCTCTCTAATGAGCCAAGCCTTCAAAGTACCTGTTATTCTGTTGAGTATATTTTAGAAAACTCTATAAGATAACTCATCTTTTTAGTGAACATGTAGAAAAACACAGACCAGTAAGTTTCTAGTAAACCCTGATCCTAGGAGAGACTGACCCTGACCTGGTGAAATGCTACCTGCTGAATCTCAGGCTTTCAAGTTCTAGTCCTGGCAGGGCCAACTGAGCCTTTCCTCCTTCCAAAAGTTGATAGAGGAAGTATCATTTTGTTGACATAATAAAAACAAGTATTATTTTTTTTATTTATATATATATATTTATATACATTTATTGTACTCATCAATTGTAGTACCCTCTGTTCTCATTAAAGGTGACCCAATGAACAAATCTCTACCTTTAGTTTTCCCTGATGCCAGACACAGCTGACTCTGTAACTTGTATCCTCTATTTCTAGGTACTGCTGACCCTGTAACACTGCTGTAACCGCACCTCTTTATTTTTGTTGATTAATATCAAGGACTAAAAGACTGGGAGCTAAGTCAGATAGACCAAGGGGCCGATTTGCCATATGTCTGTCTGACATGATCCGCTCAGCAGATCATGTCTGACAGACATCGCTGAATGACATTGGTGAACTGCTTGTGCCCCCTGCAGATTCGCGCCCATTCGGCCTTTGCCCCCTGCAGATTCGCGGCCAATTGGCCGCTAGCAGGGGGTGTCAATCAACCCGATCGTATCTGATCGGGTTGATTGCTGTCCGCCGAACAGAGGTGGGGGGCCAGTTAAGGGGCAATGGTCTTAAGACTGCTGCTTCTTAACTGCTGTTTCTGGCGAGTATGAAGGCTCAGGCGGAAACAGATGTATTAGGCACCACACGCCTTGATCATCCTGCAAAATGCGATCCATTTGTGAGAACAGCATTAATATCTTCCAGGGGTAGTACAGGCTTTATAAATGAGTTGTTCATTAATACTAGAGATGGTGGAATGTTAGGCAACATTTGAAAAATGAAACTAATTTTAACACATTTGTTTGTTTTAAATTTCGAATGTTTGTACAACTTTCTAATATTCGGTTAATGTAATAATATTTCTAATGCTTTCTTTAAATGTAATATTCGAATTATGCGATATTTGAAATAGAAACATTCAAATTGATAGATTTTTTATCTATTATGTATCAATTTACTAAATTCTCTACCACATAAACTACTGAACTTCTGAATAGTATTTGTTAAATGGAATGTTACATTTGAAATTTCGAATGTGGACATTCAAACTAATTATGAACATTCACAATCGAAAGTGACATTCGAAAACTGTAAAAAGAATATTATTATAGAATATTTAAGAATATTCTTTCTTATCAACATTCGATTATGTAAATCGATTTTCTACAATAATATTCGTTCTAACATTCAAATTTGAATATAAACACATTCGCCCATCCCTAATTACAACACTAAGACCCTATGAAAGGCTGACATCATATCAAGTAGCAGTTGTACCATGGGTGGGTCTAGATTATTTAATTTTTGGGGGGAACCAAAACTTGCCCACAATTCCCCTTCTCCCTCCTGTACCCTTCATTCTATGTTAGAGAACAGCTACCTTGTAAACTCAGGGAAGCTTGCACCTTTAAAGGGACATAATACTCATATGCTAAATCACTTGAAACTGATGCAGTATAACTGTAAAAAGCTGACAGGAAAATATCACCTGAGCATCTCTATGTAATAAAAGGAAGATATTTTACCTCACAATTTCCTCAGCTCAGCAGAGCAAGTGCTGTGTAAAAAGTTATAGTTCCGCTGCTGTCCAGCTGCAGGTAAAAAAAAAAATATATATATATGAAGAAATGAACTGCAGCCAATCAGCATCAGCAGTGCTGAGGTCATGAACTCTTTTGCTGTGATCTCATGAGATTTCACTTAACTCTCATGAGATTTCATAGTAAACGTCCTTAAACTGAATAGGGAAATAACATGAGTGTGCACGAAGCTCACTCCCTTGCCTGTCCCGGGACTGACATACTGATTTGCTGCTTTAAAGTCCTTTGCAATGGGGTTTGAATACTTAGGACATTTTGAGGTAAAATATCTTTCTTTTTTACATAGAGATGTTCAGGTGATATTTTCTAGTCAGCTTTTTACAGCTATGCTGCATCACTTTGTAGTGTTTCAACATTTGGGTATCATGGCCCTTTAATGTTTGGTCTTCTTACAGTAACAAATAGCGTCTTCCAGCTCTCCCAGATCCGCCACTAAGCTGTGCTTCTTCTATTTGGGTCTATGTTACTATAATAATGCTGAAATTGTGCAGCTATTTATTGTCTGACTTTATCCCTCTCACTGTCATTGTTTTTACTCACTTCCTGAAACCAGCAGCACCGTCAAAATCAAAGGGATGCCCTGAGTTGAGGTGCTTCTTCAGGATTCGCCAGAGCTCTTCCAAATCGCGCTGTATGGAGTCCAGGTCTGAGCGGCCCAACTTAAGTAAAGATACAACGTAAACTATTTTACACACAATATATAAGCACATACTGAGATACTTTGTGTATGTGTCCTACGCACACGCTAATCCTGCTAATCACTCACTACAACTACTGTTAAAGGGACAGGGTACAGTAAAATTGGTTTCCCCTTAAAGGAATATGAAACAGTCTATTTCATTGTGCACGTGTAATGCGTGTGTGTGAGTGTACAGAGGTTAAATAGAGTTAAAGAGAGAGTCTAGTCTAAAATGAACTTTCATGATTCAGATAGGACATGTAATTTTAAACAACTTTCCATTTTACTTTTATCATCAATTTTGCTTTGTTCTCTTGGTATTCTTAGCTGAAAGCTAAATATAGGTAGGCTCATATGCATGCTTTTTAGCCTTTGAAGGATGGCTCTTATCTGAACTAGAGGGCGTTAGTTCATGTGTGCCATATAGATAACATTGTGCTCACTCCTGTGGAGTTAACTAGGGAGTCTGCACTGATTGGCTATAATGCAAGTCTGTCAAAAGAAGTGCAATAAGGGGGCAGTCTGCAGAGGCTTAGATACAAGGTAATCACATAGGTAATGCAAAACTGGGGAATGGGTAATAAAGGGATTATCTATCTTTTTAAGCATTAGAAATTCTGGTGTAGACTGTCCCTTTAAACGTTCATTGTTTATTCTTGTTTATTTTGTTTGCTCTTATGATATATATCTATGTTATGCATGAACAGCTTGGAAGAAGAGCAGTGTAGAGCTTTCAGGGTTTTTTTTGACAAGGGATCTGCACATCACAGCTAAATATGTTCGGTGTTGTTCACTTGTGAGTTTACCATGTAGATTTTTGATCTTAGAGTTCTTTATTGATGCTCTTTTTTATGTTGTATAGAATAACATTCATTCTAGGAGCCAATGGCTCCCTGTTACGGTTGCCTCCAGGCTGGCTGGAAGTTGGACCGTAGAAAAGGATGCTCCTAGCGCTCCCCAAAGGAGCAGCAGCACCGTAGACACTATAATTACTGTGTAGCCACCATCAGTAATGCAGACTCTATGAACCACCGCTGCTGGGCTGGTATCTCGCCGTCTGCTCTGCGCCCTGGACCTACGACCAGGCTCCAGTAGGTGAACCTCTTCCTTCTGTAGCAATCCCTGTAGCTAAGGGAGTATGAAAAGCATAGCAATCCCTGTAGTGATTATAGCTGTATCCTACAAACATGAGTCAAAGCTGCAAGTTAGAGGGTCAGAAAAGGTCTGTTGTGCTGGAGCACACAGCCTGCTTTTTATTGAGGTTACATGCAAACAGGACACTCTCAGGGGGAGGCATAAAATCCCCCATCACACATTTGATATTAGATAGAGAGACACTCCCTTTGACAGGCCACAACATTACTTCAGCAGATAACATTTTACACACAATAAAACAATGCAGTCCACCTTATCACTACTAGAAGTCTGATTAGACAATGGGAAAGTTTATCACTAAACTTAATTAGAGCTGATCCCAGCAAACTTGTATTTAGAATGCTTCTTGAAGCTGAACAAAGTTATCTCTGTAGTTCTGACCGAAGGGTCTGTCACATAGCACTTAATGGCACACAATGAAACTGAACCAAGTGGGAGAAAGCCAGGGACAAGTCATTTCACAGGTCTGGGGACATAGTCTTAAAGGGGCATTGTTCACCAAAGTCACAATATGTCCCCAGACGGTTCTTAAAGGGCCATACACACCCAATAAAAGTTAATATGTTTTCAGGGGCACAATCTTCCAGGGGCCATAGTCATGTGGAAGGAGGCTGGCAAATAGGCTTCTCCAAAATCCAGGGAAGCAGGGCAATTTTCCATTTAAAGGGCCAGTTACAAATAGCAGTTTGTAACATATCTCCCCTTTTGGAGGGAGACTAACCAGGCACCTGACCTTCTGCCGGTCAGTGCCTAAGTTAGTCTCGCAACCCACCCACAAATAATCGTTAGCAGCAAAGTAGCCCCCCCACAATACGTAGTACTGGCCTGTAGGTTCCAGGTTGTAGGATGAAAGTGTAGCATCCTCGGCCTTCCTGGCGCAGCTGGGCAAATAGCTGATGGTACTTGGGGGGCAGAGGCCAGCGGCACTCTGCCCTGGTGCCAGCGCTTCTGCTGGGGTGAGGGGTTTGCAGGCCAGTCCTGTAACAAGGACAAGGTCTGTAGGGCAGAGGCCAGCAGCGCTCTGTCCTGATGCCAGCTCTTCTGCTGGGGGAATTGGGGCATAGTCCTGCCCGGTGGCAAAGGGAACGTGGGGGTCAGTGGGGGTTAACATCTCCACTGTTAACCCTGGGCCCAAGTTAGGAGTTAGCTGGGGAGGGGGAGATTGGCTTACCTCCTCCTCCTGATACTCCGGCGGCCGTTGGGAAGGGAGGTCGATGCTCTCCGCTTCCTGTGGAACATGCTGCGGCTGGGGAGAGAGACCGGTTGTCTCCTCTCCCTGGAAGGCACACTCCGGCTGGGGAGGGAGGTCGATGCTCTCCCCTCCCTGTAGCTGGGTCTGTCGCTGGGGATCTGGGCCGCCTGCCCAGCATCCCTGTAGGGCCGGTAGAGAGACTGCGGTCCCATCTCCACCTGCCTGCTGGGGGTCCTTCCAGGACCAGTCTATGAGGCCTGCTGCCTCTGGTATCTCTGGTTGGGGAAGGAGACCGGTTGTCTCTTCCCTCTGCACAGTATACTGCCGCTGGGGAGGGAGGTCGCTGCTCTCCTCTCCCTGTGGAACATGCTGCAGCTGGGGAGAGAGACCAGGTGTCCATACCCTCAAACTCCACAGTTGGCGCTCAAAGGCTCGTGCCGCTTCGTTCTCAGTAGCCAATTCCCGGATGAGGCGACTGACTACCTCCTGTGCAGGGTCTGGACCATATCGGACTAGCCGCCTCTTTACCTCTGGAACGAAATCAGCGCCCTCATAGCGACGGATCAGGTTGAGGTGCTCTTCACAGGGTTCTGACCAGTGTCTTGTCAGCTCCATGCTGCTGTAGGTAGGGACGCTGCACAGTGGCTAGCGTTGCCCTCAATTACTCTCCTACGATACCAGTGCTGTTGTGGTGCTGCTCCTTGCGCTAGGACGCGATCCCACCGCTGCCGCCAAATGTTACGGTTGCCTCCAGGCTGGCTGGAAGTTGGACCATAGAAAAGGATGCTCCTAGCGCTCCCCAAAGGAGCAGCAGCACCGTAGACACTATAATTACTGCGTAGCCACCATCAGTAATGCAGACTCTATGAACCACCGCTGCTGGGCTGGTATCTCCCCGTCTGCTCTGCGCCCTGGACCTACGACCAGGCTCCAGTAGGTGAACCTCTTCCTTCTGTAGCAATCCCTGTAGCTAAGGGAGTATGAAAAGCATAGCAATCCCTGTAGTGATTATATCTGTATCCTACAAACATGAGTCAAAGCTGCAAGTTAGAGGGTCAGAAAAGGTCTGTTGTGCTGGAGCACACAGCCTGCTTTTTATTGAGATTACATGCAAACAGGACACTCTCAGGGGGAGGCATAAAATCCCCCATCACACATTTGATATTAGATAGAGAGACACTCCCTTTGACAGGCCACAACATTACTTCAGCAGATAACATTTTACACACAATAAAACAATGCAGTCCACCTTATCACTACTAGAAGTCTGATTAGACAATGGGAAAGTTTATCACTAAACTTAATTAGAGCTGATCCCAGCAAACTTGTATTTAGAATGCTTCTTGAAGCTGAACAAAGTTATCTCTGTAGTTCTGACCGAAGGGTCTGTCACATAGCACTTAATGGCACACAATGAAACTGAACCAAGTGGGAGAAAGCCAGGGACAAGTCATTTCACAGGTCTGGGGACATAGTCTTAAAGGGGCATTGTTCACCAAAGTCACAATATGTCCCCAGACGGTTCTTAAAGGGCCATACACACCCAATAAAAGTTAATATGTTTTCAGGGGCACAATCTTCCAGGGGCCATAGTCATGTGGAAGGAGGCTGGCAAATAGGCTTCTCCAAAATCCAGGGAAGCAGGGCAATTTTCCATTTAAAGGGCCAGTTACAAATAGCAGTTTGTAACACTCCCTGACTCCTGGATTTGTCAAGCCCTGCTATAGTATATATCATGTTGGAGGCCTACCTCAGTATGCTCTTATGGAAACGATCTAAGAGAAGTAGGTCAATCGATAACAGATTTAAATATATTTGTTTTGTTTAATTTGGTTTTCATGTCTTTTTAAATTGATATAAAACTTTTTTCTTTCTTTCATGAGTCAAAAAGAACATACCATTTTAAACAACTTTGCAATTTATGTCTATTATCAAATGTGCTTCATGCTCTTGGTATCTTTTATTAAAGGAGCAGCAATGCACTACTAGCTAAACAAATCTGGTGAGCCAATGAAAAGAGCCATATGTATGTAGCCACCAATCAGCAGCTAGCTCCCAGTAGTGCATTGCTGCTCCTGAGCCTACCTTGGTATGCTTTTCAACACAGGATAACAAGAGATGGAAGCACATTAGTTAATGGAAGTTAACTGGTAAGTTGTTTAAAATTGCATGATCTATCTGAATCATGAAAGTTTAGTTTTGACTTTACTGTCCCTTTAAGCATAAAGCAGAATCTTAGTGGAGACAGCAAGTAGTTTAGATAGGTGGATGACACTTTTGCCAAACATATATGTGTATTTACAGACATGTATGTGTATATATGTATTTACAGACATGTATGTGTATATGTGTATTTACAGACATATATGTGTATATGTGTATTTACAGACATATATGTGTATTTACAGACATATATGTGTATTTACAGACATGTATGTGTATATATGTATTTACAGACATATATGTGTATTTACAGACATGTATGTGTATATATGTATTTACAGACATATATGTGTATTTACAGACATATATGTGTATTTACAGACATGTATGTGTATATATGTATTTACAGACATATATGTGTATTTACAGACATATATGTGTATTTACAGACATATATGTGTATTTACAGACATGTATGTGTATATATGTATTTACAGACATATATGTGTATTTACAGACATGTACGTGTATATATGTATTTACAGACATATATGTGTATTTACAGACATATATGTGTATTTACAGACATGTATGTGTATATATGTATTTACAGACATATATGTGTATTTACAGACATATATGTGTATTTACAGACATGTATGTGTATATATGTATTTACAGACATATATGTGTATTTACAGACATGTACGTGTATATATGTATTTACAGACATATATGTGTATTTACAGACATATATGTGTATTTACAGACATGTATGTGTATATATGTATTTACAGACATATATGTGTATATGTGTATTTACAGACATATATGTGTATTTACAGACATGTATGTGTATATATGTATTTACTGACCTATATGTGTATACAGGTATATGTATTTAGAAATTGTATATAGAAAAGTGGATGGACCAAAGTAAGGGTCATCCAAAAGACCAGGGGTATAACACAACAACTATCTAGAATTATTTACAGGGAAAGTTTGATAAATGCAAAAAATATATACTTTATGTAATCATGAATAAAAAATTGGAACATTCATATATACAAAAACATAAAGACAGACAAACAAAACACATGGGCCCCTCACAAAAGAGCAAAACAAGCCGGCTTAGAGAGTTTCATATGGTGCACCATAGTAATAAAAGTTCAGCAAGCAAGCTGGATGTTAGTTGCATTTAGCACTCAAAGCAAGCGAGTAAGTACTCAAAATGTAAGCTCCGTTGGTATAGACCAGACAGAAAGTGTCCACATGAGCAACAAGGGAGACTAACAGGATAATGTCAGGCAGACTGCTGTTAGCAAACGCCAACTCCACCGGTCAGACCGCCGTCAGCACATAGGGCTGATTGCATGGAGAGCATCCAACAATTCTTTGTGCTTGGGCTGTCATCCAGTTGTCTGGTGTAGTCTTGGTAAATTCACGTTTAACCAGAAGGTCTTTTAGGTTGTTTGCTCTAAATGCAGTCATCTGTGGGTAATTACCAACATACTCATAGAGAGTATCATCATTAGATAATAAGTACCAATTTTTATTATGCTTAGTTTTTTGCCAGTGTGAGTTATATTTGATAATAAATCTGATTTTATTATCCTCCATACGCTGTTCTCTTTGCCCATATAGAAGGTTCTGGCTATCTTGGGATTTAGCCTTATAAAGAGCTCTCTTTACTGTTCGCTTTGAGTTGCCACGATCATGAAACCTTTTTGCCATTTCTTTTGCCTGTTTGTAAAATGAATGCTGGTTAGAACATATTCTGCGTAATCGAAGAAATTGACCATAGGGTATACCCAGTTTTAGATTTTCAGGGTGGTGGCTACTGCCTAACAATACACTGTTCAAAGCTGTTTTCTTCCTATATACTTCAGTACTGATTTGGTCATTGTCCTTACTAATTAATAAGTCCAAGAAACTAATACTATTCAGGTCACTATTACAGGTAAGAATTAAATTCATTCTTATTGAGTATTGAAACAAATTCATGAAGTTGTTCACTGGTACCTTCCCATAATATGAGGATATCTTCCACGTACCGTGTCCATAGGGACACGTGTGCCTTCACCCATGCTGCCAGATCTCCAAAAACCACCTGGTTTTCCCAAAGGCCCAAGTTTAGGCATGCATAGGTGGGTGAACACATAGCCCCCATGGCGGTACCACGAACCTGTCTATAATAATTACCGTCAAACATGAAGATGTTATTTTTAAAAACAAAGTCCAATAGTTTAATAACAAATTGAGTATGAGTGTCAAAGTCTTAGCCCCTGATTTTAAGAACGTTTTACAAGCATTGATACTTACACTATGAGGAATCAACGAGTATAGTGACTCGACATCCAGGGAGACTAGCAGGGTATCTTTTGAAATGGTTATACCATCAAGTTTTTTTGTTTTTTTTATAAATCATTTTTTTATTGAGGTCAAAGTTACAGAGCAATATACAAAAGGCATTTCAATACACGTATGAAAACAAAAGCAAGTCGGAAGACAACCTTCCGGGTTAGACACAATTCATACAATGATCAGGAATCAAAACCATATATGATCAACCCTGAAGGAATAAACCTCAAAGTAAAGATTTTTTTACAATATAAATATATTTAACCAATATTAGAGAAGTAAATATTACAAGAAAGTTGAAGTTCAGAGACTAAGTCAATGTGCTTAACAAAATGTGCTTGCATACCTGGGGGCAAATAGAAGTCTGTTTGACAATTTTCCGGCAGGAAAATCGCATGGGGGAACAGGACAGGGGGGTATTTGGGGGGGAGAGAAAAAAAAAAACACAAAAAAACAAAAAACACCCTTATATAACCTGCCAGTCTCAGGGAGGGGGGGGGGATGATACAGTCCCCTCCCAGCTGGTACAGTCTGCTGTTGGTATCAGCTACCTTCCTTTTACATAGAGCTAAACGTGCCTTCCCCCAGTGAGTCCCAGGGCTCCCAGATCATAGCATACAGGTCTGTTTGTTGGCGGGAGCTATATACATAACTCTCCATAGACCGAAAGTAAGAAATACGTTGGATCAAGGCCTGCCAATTGGGAGGGTCAGGTTTCTTCCAGTTTCTAGCAATTAGTAGTTTTGCCGCCATTGTCATCATTATCAGAAGAGTATGGCTGGACGCAGAGAGGGGCCGGAGACCAGCATGTACCAGAGCCGTTTCCAGAGACAGAGACGCTACTAATCCCAAACGGCAGCACAAAACCTCCAATTTGCTCCACAAGGGGGCAACGGTAGGGCAGGCCCGCCAAATATGTTGGGGGTCGCCCACTTGCTGACAGCCTCTCCAACAGAGGGGGGAGCTGCCTGGAAACATTTTGTGTAGCTTTGAGGGTAAATAATGCCACCTGGTCAGTAACTTATAGAACAGTTCATACAGTGTCATGCAATAAATTGACGATTTGGTGTGCTGGATTGCATCAGACTAGTCCTCTATTGACAGTTCCACCCTCCAATCCCTCTCCCAGTCCCCCATTTGCCTGGTTTTAGTAAGTTTTGAAGCATCAAGAAGAATTTGATAATAGGAGGATAAGGGGGAGATGTGTAGGGAGTCTGTACATATCTGGGTCTCCCAAGGTGTCTGCGGTCTAGGAGGAGCGCTCCTGAATCCCCACAACTTCAGTATGGAGAGAAGCCTTAGCTGATCAAATCTAAACTTGGGTTGAATAGCATAGCTATGGGCCAGGTCATCGGAGGGTATTGGATAGCCTCCCAAGAAGAGGTCCGTAATTTTGAGAGTAGAGAGAGCTCGACGCACCGCAAGACCAGTGAGTGGAAGGCCTAGCAGGAGGCCCGACATTGAGTGACAGGGTGAGGGATGTGGACAGACCAAGTTATGGTGGCGAAGATGTAACCAGGCGTTCCTGCAGTGCAGGACGATTTTGTTGTGAATCGGGAAATCCGAGGTGCAATGGGATGGGATCCGGATAAGATCCATCAAAGTTACCATCAAGTTTTTTAATCACATCCGTTGAATCCTGTAAGAAAGTTCTTAATTCTGATAAGAATGGCTGCAATAAGGAGTCAACATATCTACTAATGCCTTCTGTAGGGCCTCCTATTCCAGAAATAATAGGATGTCCGGAGGTTTTTTCAATGATTGTGGAGTTTGGGGATCCAGTAGAATACCAGTAGTTTATTATTATAAAGAAAGCCAAATTCCTGGCTAGATATTACGCCTTCCCTCCGCACGTCATTGAGAAGAAATAATAATTCATTGTATGATTTAAATAAATCATCCTTACTCACTTTTTGATACTGTTCTATTTCTGATAGCTGACTTATGGCCTCCTCAATATAATATTTCTGATTCAAAATGACCACATTTCCGCCTTTGTCGGCCGGTTTTATGACCAATTCTTTGTGTTTAATTAATTATTTTAGAGCAATTCGCTCCCTAGGAGTTAAGTTGTCACTAACAATTCCACTCATTTGGATATGATTAATTTCCTCAGAAACATTTTGAACAAAAATAGCAATTTGGTATTGAAGTATGAATTTATTTAAAACTTAAAACGTTTAAAAGCATGCAAGCAGTGGCTATAGAGGGCATATGCAATATACCCCCTATCTATGCAACGTGTTTCTTAGCCTTAAAACTGGCCTTTTCCTCAGGTACTTTTGAAGTTTTAAATAAATTGATTTTATTACTACAAGCTTAGTGGAAGCACCTGTATATGTTTGACCGATTACTACACTACACCTGAGCACCTAGAGTCGCCTAATTCTGTAGTGAGTCGCCTACTTCTGTAGTGGGTTGGATCGCACTTTGTTGGAGCCAGGGGAGGGTTAGCTGGTACACCCCAAGTTACCAGCTGTTCCTACCAGTACATAAGTATACTTTTACCAAATGTGAGTACCAATTTGGCTTGAATATCCATATGCTTATACTTGAATATGCTGATACACACATGAGGCACCCCTCTGTTTTATGCTTTCTTCATAGTTAAATCCCAAGATAGCCAGAACCTTCTATATGGACAAGGAGAACAGCGTATGAGGATAATAAAATTAGATTTATTACCAAATATAACTCACACTGGCAAAAATTGAAAACTATTCTTAATAAAAATTGGTACTTATTATCTAATGATGATACTCTCTATGAGTATGTTGGGAATTACCCACAGATGACTGCACGAAGAGCAAACAACCTAAAAGACCTTCTGGTTAAAAGTGAATTTACCAAGACTACACCAGACAACTGGCTGACAGCCCAAGCACAAAGAATTGCTGGATGCTCTCCATGCAATCACTGTGTATGTTGTGAATTTGTCAAAAGGACAAAAACTTTTTGCACCACTACAGGAACAACACATTAAATTAAAACTTTTATTAATTGTTCAACAACTGGGGTCATCTATCTCCTATCATGTTCGTGCCCATGTTTTTACGTGGGGAAAACGTATAGGGAATTTAGATCACGCATTACTGAACACAGAGACAACATCAAGTATCTAAATATAGATAGCCCAATGGCCACACACTTTGCACAGCACCATGAGTCCAAGCTGGACGGTTTGGAATTCATTGGAATTGAACATGTTAAGCAGAGCAGACGAGGGGGAGACATTGACACAATATTACTACAAAAGGAAACAAGGTGGATTTTTAATCTACAAACATTGTCCCCAAAAGGATTCAACGAGAAGATGGAATTTGCCTCTTTTTTGCCGAAATGTTAGTATAAGTATAGATCATAACTTCTTAGTTTGTTAGTATCCCTTCCTCTTGCCTTCATATCCTCTGCCTGCTTTTATGAAGTTTGAAGCCTCAGCAGTAAAGCATTTGCAAAATTAGTAAAATGTACTATTTTCTGAATATAGTTATACATGTATTTATCCAATTCATGTAGGAAGACTGAATTATATTTGATAAATTGATAAATTAATTAAATGTTTTTGCTTCTTTAATTTATTTATATTTTGCACGGTGTGCAGTTCTTAGTCCGTGGGTTCCCTTACAGTCTCCGGATCCTTAATTGGTAACCGTGTTGAAGTAGAGTGAGCCATGATACCTTGAGACACCAGATACAAGCGGAGGTACAGGTATTTCATCCTGGAGTTGGCTATGTGCTGACGGCGGTCTGACCAGTGGAGTTGGCATTTGCTAACAGCGGTCTGCCTGACATTATCCTGTTAGTCTCTCTTGGTGCTCATGTGGACACTTTCTGTCTTGTCTATACAAACGGAGCTTACATTTTGAGTACTTACTCACTTGCTTTGAGTGCTAAATGCTACTAACATCCAGCTTGCTTGCTGAACTTTAATTACTATGGTGCACCATATGAAACGCTCTAAGCCGGCTTGTTATGCTCTTTTGTGATGGGCCCATGTGTTTTGTTTGTCTGTCTGTCTTTATGTTTTTGTATATATGCATTTTCCAATTTTTATATTTATGATTACATAAAGTATATATTGTTTGCATTTATCAAACTGTCCCTGTGAATAATTCTAGATAGTAGGTGTGTTATACCCCTGGTCTTTTGGATGTACCTTACTTTGGTCAATCCACTTTTCTATATACAATTTCTATATATAAATCTTCTTCAGGCAGCACCTTACTAATACTTTGTATATTATTGAATAGCATTAATAGATGAGCAAACTTCCCTTTTTTAGTTTTTTATATATGTATTTACAGACAAATATGTGTATATACAGGGAGTGCAGAATTATTAGGCAAATGAGTATTTTGACCACATCATCCTCTTTATGCATGTTGTCTTACTCCAAGCTGTATAGGCTCGAAAGCCTACTACCAATTAAGCATATTAGGTGATGTGCATCTCTGTAATGAGAAGGGGTGTGGTCTAATGACATCAACACCCTATATCAGGTGTGCATAATTATTAGGCAACTTCCTTTCCTTTGGCAAAATGGGTCAAAAGAAGGACTTGACAGGCTCAGAAAAGTAAAAAATAGTGAGATATCTTGCAGAGGGATGCAGCACTCTTAAAATTGCAAAGCTTCTGAAGCGTGATCATCGAACAATCAAGCGTTTCATTCAAAATAGTCAACAGGGTCGGAAGAAGCGTGTGGAAAAACCAAGGTGCAAAATAACTGCCCATGAACTGAGAAAAGTCAAGCGTGCAGCTGCCAAGATGCCACTTGCCACCAGTTTGGCCATATTTCAGAGCTTCAACATCACTGGAGTGCCCAAAAGCACAAGGTGTGCAATACTCAGAGACATGGCCAAGGTAAGAAAGGCTGAAAGACGACCACCACTGAACAAGACACACAAGCTGAAACGTCAAGACTGGGCCAAGAAATATCTCAAGACTGATTTTTCTAAGGTTTTATGGACTGATGAAATGAGAGTGAGTCTTGATGGGCCAGATGGATGGGCCCGTGGCTGGATTGGTAAAGGGCAGAGAGCTCCAGTCCGACTCAGACGCCAGCAAGGTGGAGGTGGAGTACTGGTTTGGGCTGGTATCATCAAAGATGAGCTTGTGGGGCCTTTTTGGGTTGAGGATGGAGTCAAGCTCAACTCCCAGTCCTACTGCCAGTTTCTGGAAGACACCTTCTTCAAGCAGTGGTACAGGAAGAAGTCTGCATCCTTCAAGAAAAACATGATTTTCATGCAGGACAATGCTCCATCACACGCGTCCAAGTACTCCACAGCGTGGCTGGCAAGAAAGGGTATAAAAGAAGAAAATCTAATGACATGGCCTCCTTGTTCACCTGATCTGAACCCCATTGAGAACCTGTGGTCCATCATCAAATGTGAGATTTACAAGGAGGGAAAACAGTACACCTCTCTGAACAGTGTCTGGGAGGCTGTGGTTGCTGCTGCACGCAATGTTGATGGTGAACAGATCAAAACACTGACAGAATCCATGGATGGCAGGCTTTTGAGTGTCCTTGCAAAGAAAGGTGGCTATATTGGTCACTGATTTGTTTTTGTTTTGTTTTTGAATGTCAGAAATGTATATTTGTGAATGTTGAGATGTTATATTGGTTTCACTGGTAAAAATAAATAATTGAAATGGGTATATATTTGTTTTTTGTTAAGTTGCCTAATAATTATGCACAGTAATAGTCACCTGCACACACAGATATCCCCCTAAAATAGCTATAACTAAAAACAAACTAAAAACTACTTCCAAAACTATTCAGCTTTGATATTAATGAGTTTTTTGGGTTCATTGAGAACATGGTTGTTGTTCAATAATAAAATTAATCCTCAAAAATACAACTTGCCTAATTATTCTGCACTCCCTGTATGTATTTACAGACACACATATGTATATATGTATTTACAGACACACATGTGTATATATGTATTTACAGACATATATGTGTATATATGTATTTACAGACATATACTGTATGTGTATATATGTATTTACAGACATATACTGTATGTGTATATATGTATTTACAGACACACATGTGTATATATGTATTTACAGACATATACACACATATAAACACATAAATACATATGTATACACATATAGACATACTGTATATATATATATAAGTCCATCGGAGCCCTTTGCAGTTAAGTAAAGGAAAACATGAAAAACATATTTATGCAATATTCATATTTAATAACGTGTTATAGTCTGTATTTACCGTAAATATTTCCCATTCCAATGTTCTGCAAATAACATAATATGTTCAATGTATTTGTAAATAGATATTCCTATATTTATATATATAAATATTTATATGTAAATATATATATGTATAGATATATATTTTGCCAAAAACATATATATATATATATATATATATATATAATATGTATTTATGAATTAATAAAACATATTCTGCTACGTGAAGAACAATGGAATGTGAAATAATTAATATTTTATATTTTTTCTACTTTTTCTATTTTCTACTTTTTCTACATTGAAGTCTATGGGGGAATACTTAACGCGGTCGGGATATTCTGTTAGGCTTTTTGTGCGGGTCGGGAAATTGATAGTGCAAACACTTTTTACTTTTAACTTGTAATACACGTGTTGCCCGACGCGCAAAAAAACGTACTTCTACTGGAGTTAGTGGGGAAAAATCCAGTACAGTGTGCTTTAACAGGACAGTGTACTGTAAGATTGTTTTCCACTTAATGAGGTATATTTACCAAGCAGCAGATGCTGCTGCTGCTTATTCCGTGCGAATCTTCCGGCTTGCCGGACACAGGAGTTAAGAAGCAGCGGTATTAAAGGGACACTGAACCCAAATTTTTTCTTTCATGATTCAAATGGAGCAGCAATTTTAAGCAACTTTTTAATTTACTCCTATTATCAAATTTTCTCTATTTTCTTGGTATCTTTTTTTGAAATGCTAGAATGTAAGTTTAGATGCCGGCCCATTTTTGGTGAACAACCTGGGTTGTCCTTGCTGATTGGTGTATAAATTAATCCACCAATAAAAAAGTGCTGTCCAGAATCTGATAAAAAAAAAAAGCTTAGATGTCTTCTTTTTCAAATAAAGATATCAAGAGAACGAAGAAAAATTGATAATAGGAGTAAATTAGAAAGTTGCTTAAAATTGCCTGCTCTATCTAAATCACGAAAGAAAAAATTTGGGTTCAGTGTCCCTTTAAGATACGATCGGGATGATTGACACCCCCTGCTAGCGGCCGATTGGCCGTGAATGTGCAGGGGACGGAATTGCACAAGCATTTCTTGTGAAATGCTTCTGCAATGTTAAATGCTGACAGCATATGCTGTCGGCATATAGCGATGCAGGGCTGACATAATTCACTATAGCGAATCATGTCTGCCCAGGGTTTGATAAATCTACCCCAATGTGTTTACAATGACCTGTTATACCGCAGTGTATAAAATGTATGGGAAATTGATCCTTTATTTTTGTATATGAAATAGCTGATTCTGTTAATTGAAACAACAACCCAATAAAATGGGCAGACCTCATTTGCTTATTGACCTATATTTACCAAAAATCCTCATCTTATCTCAATATAAACAAAGAGACCAATAATTTGAGATAACAATGGAAAACAAATATTGTATCACCTCTCTTTTCAACCACCCACTGGAAGCGTTACAGTTTTCTAAACCTTCGTGTTTATATAGCTTTTCTATAACCATTCTTTATGTGCTGACATTTTCAGTATAGGTGGAGTGTAATGGAGTTTACAAATCGTTTTGCCTGAATGACTCACAAAGGGTTAAAGATTATCCTTTCTATAGGCAAGATGCAGGGAGGGTCTGTAAGCAGTGCAGAGATTGCAGTCCTTATGGGATACTCCATTACATGGGGCTATAACAAGTTAAAGTAGCTATTTCAAATTAAAAAATAAAGTTAAAGGAGCTATTTGTAAACAAATTAATACTTTCCAGCAGATAAAACATATTATTGGGAACTCATTCAATAAGAGAATAAAATCACAGTACCCTTTCCCTTTAACTCTATTTAACCTCTTTACACATACGCACATCACATGCACAAAATAATATGATACAACAGCAGTTGCAAGGCCCGAGGGTCAGACATGGGGGAGGGAATCAGTACAAAATGCAGTGTGAGAAACAGAGGTTACAACGTGGGCAAATTCAATTGGAAGAGCAACAAAACTTCCATTCTTATTAATAGAATGAGTGTTTAAATAACTGATTTGCTCAGCCTCTCACATGCTTAGAGACACTGATATTTGTGAAGCTCTCAAAAGAAACAAAACTTTTTCATGTCTATTTTACTCTGCAGTACACATTTATTGTCATGAGAGATCTCTCCGCACCTTAGCAGATCGGCAATGCAAAGAACTCTCCATTCGTGAATCAAATTCATTTGTTATCTCTCCACCTCTTTTGGCTTCATTTTTATATTTGTGCGTTTTAGTAAAAGTATTTGGTTCAAGCTGTGTAATACCTGGATGAGCTATTGTCAGTCACTGTATACTTGTGTGTCTCCAGAAGTTTTCGGCATTGTGGTACTAGGTAACATAAATAGGTATGTGACTATACTGTGTACTTGTGTGGTCATTATGTGCAGCTGTGCGGTCACACTAATAAAAGAGGGTCAATTGAAGATGTAAAGGGACATTAAATTAAATTAATGTGGCATATAACAATGCTTAAAGGGACAGTCTAGTCCAAAACAAACTACACAATTTTCAAATTTACATCTATCACCAATTTTGAATTGTTCTTTTGGTATTCTTAGTTGAAAGCTAAACCTAGGAGGTTCATATGCTAATTTCTAAGCCCTTGAAGGCCGCCTCTCATCTCAGGGCATTTTGACAGATTTTCACCACTAGAAGGTGTTAGTTGATGTGTACCATATAGATAACACTGTGCTCACGCGCCGGAGTTCCTAGGAGCCAGCACTGATAAAATGCAAGTCTGTCAAAAGAACTGAAATAAGGGGGCAGTCTGCAGAGACTTAGATACAAGATAATCACAGAGGTAAAAAGTGTATTAATATAACTGTGTTGGTTTTGCAAAACTAGGTAATGGGTAATAAAGGGATTATCTATATTTTAAAACAATAAATATTCTGGTGTAGTCTGTCCCTTTAAATAATTTTATTTACCAGGTTTTCAAGTCCTTTTAACATTGTTATATCTAACATCGCCATTGTTTGCACACTTTATCTGTCACTAATTGTCCTCAGCAGAAGAGATTAGAAACTTAGGTTTAAACATGGTGACACCCATTACATTATAGAAACTCATTTAAATTGGAATTTTAAACTTACAGGTAAAGGGGACTAAATAAATAATGAAATTAAATTGCAAAGCTGTATTACTACACATAATTAAATATATTTGAATCTCAATCTGATTAAAGGGACATAAAACCCATTTTTTTCTTTCATGATTCAGGTAGAATATGTAATTTTAAACGACTTTCTAGTGTACTTAAATTATTACATTTTTTCTTTGTTTTTTTGTTATGCTTTGTTGAAAAGCAGGTATGTAAGTTCAGGAGCGTGCACGTGTCTGCAGCAATATATGGCAGCAGTTTTGCAACAGTGTTATACATTAGCAAGAACACTAGATGGCAGCACTATTTATAATAAAGTTATACATTAGCAAGAACACTAGATGGCAGCGCTATATCCTGTCATGTAGTGCTCCAGACGTGTGCAGTGTGCACGCTACCTATCTAGATATCTCTTCAAGAAAAAATAACACAAGAACGAAGCATATTTGATAATAGAAGTAAATTGGAAACTTTTTTTTTAAATTGTATCCTCTATGTAAATCATGAAATACAATTGTTGGGTTTCATGTCCCTTTAATAATGTCCCTTTAAAGCCCAGGATACAGTTGTATGTGTCGTGTACTCACCGTGTGAGACTGTGACAAGTTATTTTGTTAAAGTCATATTCTACTGTGCACCTGTGCAGGGCCGGCTAAACCATAGGATCAAGAGGGTCCAATGGACCCAGGCAGTCGGCCCTGTACCTGTGCTATGTAATTTTTTAATGTAATTGTGTGACTTTTGTGCACTTGAGTTGTATCAATACCTTGGCTTCCAGTGCTGCCAGTAGTTTTCCCAGCATGCTTTGCCACTCGTTCTCTTGCGCAGCCAACTTCTTGATCAGATCATCTAGGACAGCGTTGACCTCACCCACAGTGGCCTCCAGCTGAGCATGACCCACTTTAGTCTCTAGAGTTTTCTTATCAGCTTTCTGTGGGCAAAAGAGCTCACTATATTTCTGTTATCTTTCCTACCCCAGTTGACTCATGCACGGCCACTGTCTCTAAATGATCGTGTTCTAGGCCACGCGGTGTACACTGAGCAACTTTATCACTTGGGCCCTGGTGCCACCACACCTGCTGCACCAATGGTAGATCCGCCCATGGTTAAATGTGCAACAAGTCTGCATTTAGGATCGTTCTGTCACTTTAAAGCTCTAAACTTCACTAGTGCATGTCATGTTTGCATTACTGATACAGGCTATGGGCTCCATTTATTAAGCAGCGTATGCTGCTGCTTCGGAGCCCCATCATTTCAGGTCCGCCTGAAACGGAAGTTACTGAAATCATCCCGATCCGATCGGGATGATTGAATGCCCCTGCGCCTGTGAGCAGGGGGCGGCATTGAACAAGCATTTCACTAGAAATGATTGTGCAATGTTAAATGCCAACAGCGTATGCTGTCTGCATTTAGCGAGGTCGAGCGGACATGATTTGCTACAGCGTATCATGTCCACTCGACTTTTGTTAAATCTACCCCTATGAGTTTACCCTCAGAAATGGGTAAAACACATACCTGAAGTCCTACTGCAGTATAACTTTTTAATGGTGACCGTGGACCCCTCTACACACACAGTGTTATAACTAGGCTGACCATATTGCCGCTTTAAGAAGGAACACATATAAAAAATACATATGTCAGGGTTCTTATACAAAACATTTCTTTAAACAGCCCTGACATATGTATTTTTCATATGAGTCCCTTTTTAAAGCGGCAATATGGTCACCCTAGTTATAACCCCTCATTATTTTAGAGCCATCACAGAGCCTTCTGCACTCACCACGTTTAATTCTAGCAACAGCTCATCCCGGTCCAGCTTCTTCTTCTCCAGCTCATCGATCTTACTCTGTAGTGCCTGAAATAAATAAAAAATGCATCACAGACTCGCAGCTTCCTAATATTTACACAAGTATCCCCCCTAATACCCTCACCAGAGCTGTCATGTCACATTATAAGTTGCTATGGTACTACTTGTGCTCTGCTGTCCTGATCACACAATGGATAAGCATTTCACACTATAAAATGACAGTTAAAATGTGAGTCCTATATGTCACTTCCTGTCATAACAAAACGCAGGAGATTATCAACAAATTAAAACATCTTTAATCACTTCCTTAAAGGACCAGTAAACACAGCAGATTTGCATAATCAACAAATGCAAGATAACAAGACAATACAAAAGCATTTACTCTGAATTTCAAATGAGTAGTAGATTCTTTTCTAACACATTTCAAAGTTATGTATATTTCCACTCCCCCTGTACCATGTGATAGCAATCAGCCAATCACAAATGCATATACGTATAGTCTGAGTTCTTGCACATGCTCAGTAGGAGCTGGTGACTCAAAAAAAGTGTAACTATAAAAGACTGTGCACATTTTTTTTAATGGAAGTAAATTGGAAAGTTGTTTAAAATTACATGCTGTATCTGAATCATGAAAATTTAATAAAACCTGAGTGTCCCTTTAAGTGTAGTCCTGGCAGATTGGTTGCATGAGATTGTCCAATCATTGTATAATCAGCAATATGTGTATTTTTTATTTACTTTCTAAAATAAAATGTATTGGTGAGATCATTTCTGTTTGTGATTAATTACATGATAATCTCCTGTTCAGCACTGATAAAAAAGGAAATTATTGGGGAAATATTAAAAGACATTACTTGTGACATCATCAGAAATACAAATTGTGCACATCATGAATCTTTTTTATAGCACCTCACATATAAGCTCAGTAAAGAACCTTATAGACTCCTAGCACTGCAGATATAGGCCTAGCGCCTCGTGCACAGGCTTAGTGTATCATACACAAGCCTAGCACCTAATTCAGAGAGCTAGCACCTCATTCACAAGCCTAGAACTTCACACACAAGACTAGCCATGTGCACACAGGTGTGTAGTGCCTCATACACAAGCCTAGCACCTCATTCAGAGAGCTAGCACCTCATTCACAAGCCTAGAACTTCACACACAAGACTAGCCAAGTGCACACAGGTGTGTAGTGCCTCATACACAAGCCTAGCACCTCATTCACTGAGCTAGCTCCGCTATATCAGGCCTAGCACCTCTCACAGAAACCTAGCTACTGACACCAAAAACTAGCACCTTACACACATACATAGCACCGCTCACACAAAATTGTCTCTATACACACACAGATCGAATAGCACCTCATACACAGGCCTAGCCACTCTCACTAAAGACTAGCTCCTCATACACAGGCCTATCCACTCTCACTAAAGACTAGCACCTCATACACAGGCCTAGCAACTATCACTAAAGACTAGCTCCTCATACACAGGCCTAGCCACTCTCACTAAAGACTAGCTCCTCATACACAGGCCTAGCCACTCTCACTAAAGACTAGCACCTCATACACAGGCCTAGCCACTCTCACTAAAGACTAGCACCTCATACACAGGCCTAGCCCCTCACACTAAAGACTAGAACCTCATACACAGGCCTAGCCACTCACACTAAAGACTAGCACCTCATACACAGGCCTAGCCCCTCACACTAAAGACTAGCACCTCATACACAGGCCTAGCTACTCTCACTAAAGAATAGCACCTCATACACAGGCCTAGCTAATCACACTAAAGACTAGCACCTCATACACAGGCCTAGCTACTCACACAAAGACTAGCACCTCATACACAGGCCTAGCTACTCACACTAAAGACTAGCACCTCATACACAGGCCTAGCTACTCACACAAAGACTAGCACCTCATACACAGGCCCAGCTAACCACACTAAAGACTAGCACCTCATACACAGGCCTAGCCACTCTCACTAAATAATAGCACCTCATACACAGGCCTAGCTACTCACACTAAATACTAGCACCTCATACACAGGCCTAGCTACTCACACAAAGACTAGCACCTCATACTCAGGCCTAGCTACTCACACTAAAGACTAGCACCTCATACACAGGCCTAGCTACTCACACAAAGTCTAGCACCTCATACACAGGCCCAGCTAACCACACTAAAGACTAGTACCCCATACACAGGCCTAGCTACTCACACTAAAGACTAGCACCTCATACACAGGCCTAGCTTCTCACACAAGGACAAGCACCTCATACAAAGGCCTAGCTACTCACACTAAAGACTAGCACCTCATACACAGGCCTAGCTACTCACACTAAAGACTAGCACCTCATACACAGGCCTAGCTACTCACACTAAGAACTATCAACTCATACACAGGCCTAGCTACTCACACTAAAGACTAGCACCTGATACACAGGCCTAGCTACTCACACTAAAGACTAGCACCTCATACACAGGCCTAGCTACTCATACAAAGACTAGCACCTCATACACAGGCCTAGCTACTCACACTAAAGACTAGCACCTCATACACAGGCCTAGCTACTCACACAAAGACTAGCACCTCATACACAGGCCCAGCTAACCACACTAAAGACTAGTACCCCATACACAGGCCTAGCTGCTCACACTAAAGACTAGCACCTCATACACAGGCCTAGCTTCTCACACAAGGATGAGCACCTCATATAAAGGCCTAGCTACTCACACTAAAGACTAGCACCTCATACACAGGCCTAGCTACTCACACTAAGAACTATCAACTCATACACAGGCCTAGCTACTCACACTAAAGACTAGCACCTCATACACAGACCTAGCTACTCACACTAAGAACTATCAACTCATACACAGGCCTAGCTACTCACACTAAAGACTAGCACCTCACACACAGGCCTAGCTACTCACACTAAAGACCAGCACCTCATACACAGGCCTAGCTACTCACACTAAAGACTAGCACCTCATACACAGGCCTAGCTACTCACACTAAAGACTAGCACCTCATACACAGGTCTAGCTACTCACACTAAAGACCAGCACCTCATACACAGGCCTAGCTACTCACACTAAAGACCAGCACCTCATACACAGGCCTAGCTACTCACACTAAAGACTAGCACCTCATACACAGGCCTAGCTACTCACACTAAAGACTAGCACCTCATACAAAGGCCTAGCTACTCACACAAAGACTAGCACCTCATACACAGGCCTAGCTACTCACATTAAATACTAGCACCTTATACACAGGCCTAGCTACTCACACAAAGACGAGCGAGACCGCTGCTTCTTAACTTCGGCGGAGACAGCAGCATCCGCTGTTTGTTAAATCAGGCCGAAAGACTAGCACCTCATACACAGGTCTAGCTATTCACACTAAAAACTAGCACCTCATCATACATAGGCCTAACTTCTCACACAAAGACTAGCACCTCACAACTAGACATACAGGCCTTCTGCTTTAAATACCACCTTCGTACTCTACACAATCATATCCTACATGACTCAAGAGGTTACATTGGCTAAATGGATCACACACAGTTTTCTTACCTTCCGACTCTCTTGTCAGGATATGCTTCCCATAACCCCCCATTTTCTGCAATCTCCGCCACATAAATCAGTCCCTTCTCTTGTACGACTATTGTTAGCATATCTCCTCATAACATACCATTGTATCCGCCAGATTTTCTCCCAGCTTATTCGTCTTTGAGTCTAGTTGCTGCAGAGCTGCATTAAGTCGCTGCAAAGCTCCCTGCAAGGCATTCAGCTCATCCTTACTCTAAGGAATCAGAGGACAAAAGTGTCAGTAATGTAAAGGTATCAAATAAAAGGGTTGATGCTTAAATGCTTTGCAGGTCTGACATGGAGAAAGGTTAAAAGTGCACAAGAGTTGTGACATATTCTGAAGTTAAAGGGACATGAAACCCATTTTTTTAACAACTTTACAATTTACTTCTATTATTAAATCTGCTTAATTTCCTTGATATCCTTTGCTGAGGGAGCAGCAAAGCTCTACTGAGAACTAGCTAAACACATCTAGTCAGCCAATCACAAGAGACAAATGTGTACAGGCACCAATCACCAGCTAGCTCCCACTAGTGTAGGATATGTACGTATTCTTTTTAAACAAAAGATACCAAGAGAACAAAGTAGATTTAAAAATAGAAGTGAATTTAAAAGTGTCTTCAAATAACAAGCTTTCTCTAAATCATGTAAGTTTAATTTTGACTTTCCTATCCCTTTAATATGTAAGGAAAGCTGAATAAGTGCAATGATCTGGAAAACTGTGGTACAGGATGAGATGGTCTGCAGACATTTGGCACCATAATGAGATGGTCTGCAGACATTTGGCACCATAATGAGATGTTCTGAAATAATAGGGCAAGACAATTATGGAGTCATAGCATGACAGTCAGTTCTCTGGAATGGGAGGTTTTGATGGAGAAACGGTCTTGAGCTCTTGGCAATAGACAGGTTGAAGGTGCATTGGTCTGCAGCCCAAGAGGAGGGATTGATGATGCAATATTTTGCAGATTACTGTTAGGAAAAAGGTGGTGATGCAATGGTCTGTAGTTGCCTGACAAAGGGTGAGAATAGATGGTGTAATTATCACAGGGCCACTGGTATGGAAATAGATAATGGTAAAGTAGTTTACAGCTCTCAGACAGGGGAGGGACGCATGGTGTGAAACACTCTGGTAAGGCTGGGAACTACGGGGCAAGAGTCTGCACATAACTAACAGGATATATATAAATATATTTATCAGATGTATCACAGGCGAAGATATACTGTAGGGAGAGATTGTTGGCACAAAAGTCTGCATATAAATGGCAGAAGAGTTGTTGGTGAAATGGTCTGCAGACATTTGGCACAGAAGGGTCTGTAAGTACACACTCCAGGCAGGGTATAGATTGGTGAAATGGTCTGCAGACATTTGGCACAGAAGGGTATGTAAGTACAAACAACAGGCAGATTATATATTGGTGAAATGGTCTGCAGACATTTGGCACAGAAGGGACTGTAAGTACATACACCAGGAAGGGTATAGATTGTCGGTGAAATGGTCTGCAGACATTTGGCACAGAAGGGACTGTAAGTACAAACACCAGGCAAGGTATAGATTGGCATTGCTTGCGAAATGTTCTGCAGACATTTGGCACAGAAGGGACTGTAAGTACAAACAACTGGCACAGTATAGATTGCTGGTGAAATGGTCTGCAGACATTTGGCAGAGAAGGTACTATAAGTACAAACAACAGGCAAGGTATAGATTGGTTAAATGGTCTGCAGACATTTGGCACAGAAGAGTCTGTAAGTACAAACACCAGTCAGGGTATAGATTGGTGAAATGGTCTGCAGAAATTTGGCACAGAAGGGACTGTAAGTACATACACCAGGAAGGGTATTGATTGTCGGTGAAATGACCTGCAGACATTTGGCACAGAAGGGACTGTAAGTACAAACACCAGGCAAGGTATAGATTGGCATTGCTTGCGAAATGTTCTGCAGACATTTGGCACAGAAGGGACTGTAAGTACAAACACCAGGCAAGGTATAGATTGGCATTGCTTGCGAAATGTTCTGCAGACATTTGGCACAGAAGGGACTGTAAGTACAAACAACTGGCACAGTATAGATTGCTGGTGAAATGGTCTGCAGACATTTGGCACAGAAGGGACTATAAGTACAAACAACAGGCAAGGTATAGATTGGTTAAATGGTCTGCCGACATTTGGCACCGAAGAGTCTGTAAGTACAAACACCAGTCAGGGTATAGATTGGTGAAATGGTCTACAGACATTTGGCACAGAAAGGACTGTAAGTACATACACCAAGAAGGGTATTGATTGTCGTTGAAATGACCTGCAGACATTTGGCACAGAAAGGACTGTAAATACAAACACCAGGCAAGGTATAGATTGGTTAAATGGTCTGCAGACATTTGGCACAGAAGAGTCTGTAAGTACAAACACCAATCAGGGTATAGATTAGTGAAATGGTCTGCAGACATTTGGCACAGAAGGGACTGTAAGTACATACACCAGGAAGGGTATTGATTGTCGGTGAAATGACCTGCAGATATTTGGCACAGAAGGGACTGTAAGTACAAAGTCAATGGTCTGTAAGTACAAACACAAGGCACGGTATAGATTGGTGAAATAGTCAGCAGACACTTTGCATTAAAGGGGCTTTATGTGCAATAGTCAACAAACACCAGGCAAGGGATGGATTGCTAATAATCTGCAAGCACCAGTCTGGATATAGATTGCTGGTGCAACAATCTGCAGGCATTATTTTGCAGTGATCAGAAAATATTAAGTGTGTGTGTGTGGGGGGGGGCTGTTGGTGCAATAATTAGCTGGCCACAAACCTTATTATTTTCTCTGATTATTCTATCCACATCATCCCTCACACCCTGCAGCTGCTGAAGTAAATCATCAGGGATGCTCATTTTACCTGAAACAAATAGGACATGAGGCCATTTATACACACGACACAAAGTGACAGCGGTGACGATAAATACAAACTGAATATTCACATTGAGAGGCTCCAGGCTTTATCAATACTGTTTTATGTTACGTACTGTCTGAAGTCTACTGCATAAGGATCACTGGATACACATTTATACCCAGGGACATTAAACATTAATTGTACGCTGCATGATGTTGTACCTTCATGCTTGAGAAGACATTGCAATGAATAATAAGGCTTTATTTATTAATTTGTTAATGAGTAGTATATTGTTTCATTTTTATTTCTTTTCACTGATTTCCCTGTCCCCAAGCACCCATAACCAATCACAAACTGATACATATCTATAGGTAAACACAGTAGATTTGCATAACCAACAAATGCTGATAACAATGCAATAGCACTTAGTCTGAACTTCAAATGAGTAGTAGATTTTTTTCTGAAAATTTCAAAGTTATGCCCATTTCCACTCACCCGGTACCATGTGACAGCCATCAGCCAATCACAAATGCATACACGTACCATGTGACAGCCATCAGCCAATCACAAATGCATACACGTACCATGTGACAGCCATCAGCCAATCACAAATGCATACACGTACCATGTGACAGCCATCAGCCAATCCCAAATGCATATTTTCGTTTATTCTGTGAATTCTTGCACATGCTCAGTAGGAGCTGGCGACTCAAAAATTTAAATATAAAAAATACTGTGCACATTTTGTTAATAGAAGTAAATTGGAAAGTTGTTTAAAATCGCATGCTCTATCTGAATCATGAAAGTTTAATTTTGACTTGAGAGTCCCTTTAAGCATAAATTGTTGTTTGCACACGTTCAGTTAAGAAAGAGATTGGGTAACCCTGCCCTCTTCTCTTCCCTTAAAGGGACACTAAAGCCATAATAAATAATTTACAATTCAGATAAAGCATGCTGTTTTATTAGACTTTCCATTTTTTTTCGATTTCATCTCAAATTGTGCACAGTTTTTTATATGCACACTTTCTGAGGCACCAGCTACTACTGAGCATGTGCAAACGTTGACAGCATATACGTATATGAATTTTTTTTACAGAAATGCAACCAATGTTGCACAACAGGAGAGAGCCTTTCTCTTGTTTTTACATATTGAGGAAAAGGTATCAAAGTGGAATCATACCACACATACATGCAAAATAACTTTATTAAGGATATAAAAAAAAGCCTCTGAGGAAGCATTTGTGAAACGCGTGGTAGGGACACTCTTTTTATGATGCTTACTTGGGTGTTTTTTTTGCTGACTGCAGGTGTTCGTGTTTGCATTTTCTCAAAAAATTTAATATAACCTGAGTGTCCCTTTAAAGCACAACTGATCCTACAAAAGCTCCTTCTATAGTGGGAGCTTAGATAGATTAAAAGTAAATAAGCTCCCACTATAGAAGGAGCTTTTTTAGGATCAGTTGTGCTTTAAAGGGACACTCAGGTTAAATTAAATTTTCATGATTCAGATACAGCATGTAATTTTAACCCCTTAATGACCACAGCACTTTTCCATTTTCTGTCCGTTTGGGACCAAGGCTATTTTTACATTTTTGCGGTGTTTGTGTTTAGCTGTAATTTTCCTCTTACTCATTTACTGTACCCACACATATTATATACCGTTTTTCTCGCCATTAAATGGACTTTCTAAAGATACCATTATTTTCATCATATCTTATAATTATGGCCGCCCACCCGCCTCCCAAGTCGGCTCCCACCCACCAACGATACCGGCCATCGATGTCCGGTGCAGAGAGGGCCACAGAGTGGCTCTCTCTGCATCGGATGGCCATGTAAGGTTATTGCAGGATGCCTCCATATCGAGGCATCACTGCAATAACCGGAAAGCAGCTGGAAGCGAGCAGGATCGCTTCCAGCTGCTTTCCACACCGAGGACGTGCAGGGTACGTCCTCAGGCGTTAACTGCCTTTTTTTTGAGGACGTACCCTGCAGGTCCTCGGTCATTAAGGGGTTAAACAACTTTCCAATTTACTTCCATTAAAAAAAATGTGCACAGTCTTTTATATTTACAATTTTTGAGTCACCAGATCCTACTGAGCATGTGCAAGAATTCACAGACTATGCGTATATGCATTTGTGATTGGCTGATTGCTATCACATGGTACAAGGGGAGTGGAAATATACATAACTTTGAAATTTGTTATAAAAAATTCTACTACTCATTCGAAGTTCAGACTAAGTGCTATTGCATTGTCTTGTTATCTTGCATTTGTTAATTATGCAAATCTGTTGACTGGTCCTTTAATCTTTGGGAACGCTCTGAACTACTTAATTTATATATTTGCTGGAGTAGTTTGTATTAAGCAAGCTTTCCCTCTAAGATATATTCCAATCCTACCTTAATAATCTGATCTAATATCCAGTATTTCTCTGAGACTTCCCTCAGTTACACCCCTAGTTTAAACTATTTTTAATCTGTGTGTGTGTAAGTGTGTGCAATGCCTTAAAGGGACAGTAAACACCAGAATTTTTGTTGTTTAAAAATGTAGATAATCCCTTTGTTACCCATTCCCCAGTTTTGCATAACCAACACAGTTATAATAATATACTTTTTACCTCTGTGATTACTCTGTATCTAAGCCTCTGCAAACTGCCCACTTTTTCAGTTCTTTTGACAGACTTGCATTTTTAGCAAATCAGTGCTGACTCCTAAAGCTTCACGTGCCTGAGCTCAATGTTATCTATGTGAAACACATGAACTAACGCCCTCTAGTGGTGAAAAACTGTCAAAATGCTTTCAGATTAGAGCCGGCCTTCAAGGTCTAAGAAATTAGCACATGTACCTCCTAAGTTTAGCTGTCAACTAAGAATACCAAGAGAACAAAGCAAAATTGGTAATAAAAGTAAATTGGAAAGTTGTTTAAAATTACATGCCCTATTTAAATCATGAAAGTGTTATTTTGACTTGACTGTCCCTTTAATAAAGTTATTTTGCATGTATGTGTGGTATGATTCCACTTTGATAGCTTTTCCTCAATATGTAAAAACAAGAGAAAGGTTCTCTCCTGTTGTGCAACATTGGTTGCATTTTTGTGAAAATGGTTACATATTCTAGCCGATACTATTTAACTATTTTTCATTTTTATACTATTTTTTTTTTCATTTTTATTAAAGTCAAGGTCAATTTTCATGTGAAAGTGCCCGGTTTTTAAAAAAAATATTAAAAACAAGGGCACTTTCATTCATGAAAATTGACATTTCAGACGTTTTTTTTAAATATACTTACCTTTTCTTCTTGAAGCCGCTCCAGTGCTTCACCAGCCCGTCGCAAGCCTCTTCATACGTCAGCAATGACAATTCCGGCATCCTCCAATCACAGCTTCCCCTCTGGGGTAATCATTGCCTGAGGCAATGCAGTGATTGGAGGAAGCCGGTTTCATCACTGCTGGGTAAGTAAACCAGGAAGAAGCAGGCGGAGCATCGTTTCAGAACGGCGATCCGGCATTTCAGAAAACAAGGTAAGTATTTTTAAATCCCGGGCACTTTCACATGAAAATTGACCTTCACTTTAAGTTTCAAGATGAAGTGTATCAATAAAGAAAATACAAAGAAATGATAAACGGTAGCCCTCTAGGTCGTTTAATGACTAAAATATATATCACAGCTCCAGAGTGCCCTTCTGCCTATACTCACTGATCTCTCCATCCAGCCGGCGCAGTTCATCCTCGATGCTGCGGACTCGTACATCCAAATCCTCGTGCCGACTGGGCAATTGTCCAAGACTACGCAGGATGCCTTTGGCTTTTGTCTGCTTCAGGTCACTGCTGAGACTGTGGTCTGAAATCTATCATGCAAATAATCAGAGGTCAACTTAAATCGCTGTGGTTGGTTTTATATCCCCAATAATAAGTGTTTTATTTATGTGGTGCTTTATCACCAAAGTGTCTCAAAGCACAATGCCATAGACTTAAAGGGATACGAAACACAACACATTTATTTCATGATTCAAATAAAGCATGTGATTTTAAACAACTTTCTCATGTACTTCTATTATACTTTTTTCTTTGTTCTCTTGATATCTTTTTTTGAAAAGCAGGGACGTATACTTAGGAGCTGGACAATTTCTGGAGCATTATATTGCAGCATTTTAGCAATAATCCTATCCATTTGCAAGACCACTAGAGGGGTGCACTATTTCCTGCCATGTAGCGCTTCAGATGCCTACCTAGGTATCTGTTAAACACAGAATATCATGGGAACGAATCAAATTTGATAACAGAAGTCAATTGGAAACTTTTTTTTAAATCGTTATGCTCTGTCTCAATCACAAAAAAACATTTTTAGGTTTCATATCCCTTTAAAGAACCACTAAATACAGTGGAATCACATACTCAACAAGTGCATAGAAAAATACAATGCAGTAGTACTTACGTAGAATTTTAACACTAAATAAGGAAAATTTATGTTTAAAATGAGTTGTTTAAATATATTAAAAAAAATAAGTGTAACATTTTAGTATGAATAAAGCGATGAGTGCTACCATGTTGTAACCTAAGTTTCCGTCTCTGCTGAGGCCAATTATGGACATGCTAGAGTGTAAATATAATAGTGTTTATAGTCTGCACTTCCACTTTTATCAGGAATTAGAAAGCAAACTATTTTCAGAATTAAAATACAGGAAAAGGTACAAAATAAATAATATAAGTATACTACAAAGGTGTTTTACTAGACATAATTAAACGTTTGTTTAATAACCCTATAAATACAGTTGACAGGATTGAATTGTTTATTAGCATGTTCTGCAATACTGTACTGACGCTTAGAGCGTGTGTTTTTGTTGGAAAATGACATGCTATGGTGTACATAACCTTGTACATAAATTATATTATTATATACATTAATGAAAACTAATACAAAATAAATAAAAGCAGTTGACAGTCCGCATCTTGAAGTGCTATAAAAGAGACTGTTAGCATTCCCTTGGCATGTCACTCTTCTGCTTGTTCCATGTTTACCCATTGTATGTGCATGTCTGGTACCTGCCTATTGTACCTGCTTATTGTACCTGCTTGTCTGGTACCTGCCTATTGTACCTGCTTGTTTGCCACCTGCCTATTGTACCTGCTTGTCTGGTACCTGCTTGTCTGGTACCTGCCTATTGTACCTGTTTGCCTGCTACCTGCCTATAGTACCTGCTGGCCTGCTACCTGCCTATAGTACCTGCTTACTGTACCTGCTGGCCTGCTACCTGCCTATAGTACCTGCTTACTGTACCTGCTGGCCTGCTACCTGCCTATAGTACCTGCTTACTGTACCTGCTGGCCTGCTACCTGCCTATAGTACCTGCTAGCCTGCTACCTGCTTACTGTACCTGCTAGCCTGCTACCTGCCTATAGTACCCGTTTGCCTGCTACCTGCTTACTGTACCTGCTAGCCTGCTACCTGCCTATACTATCTGTTTGCCTGCTACCTGCTTACTGTACCTGCTGGCCTGCTACCTGTCTATAGTACCTGTTTGCCTGCTACCTGCTTACCGTACCTGCTGGCCTGCTACCTGCCTATAGTACCTGTTGCCTGCTACCTGCTTACTGTACCTGCTAGCCTGCTACCTGCCTATAGTACCTGCTAGCCTGCTACCTGCCTATAGTACCTGTTTGCCTGCTACCTGCTTACTGTACCTGCTAGCCTGCTACCTGCCTATATTACCAGTTTGCCTGCTACCTGCTTACTGTACCTGCTGGCCTGCTACCTGCCTATAGTACCTGCTAGCCTGCTACCTGCTTATAATACCTGCTAGCCTGCTACCTGCTTACTGTACCTGCTAGTCTGCTACCTGCCTATAGTACCTGTTTGCCTGCTACCTGCTTACTGTACCTGCTGGCCTGCTACCTGCCTATAGTACCTGCTAGCCTGCTACCTGCTTATAATACCTGCTAGCCTGCTACCTGCTTACTGTACCTGCTAGTCTGCTACCTGCCTATAGTACCTGTTTGCCTGCTACCTGCTTACTGTACCTGCTGGCCTGCTACCTGCCTATAGTACCTGCTAGCCTGCTACCTGCTTATAATACCTGCTAGCCTGCTACCTGCTTACTGTACCTGCTAGTCTGCTACCTGCCTATAGTACCTGTTTGCCTGCTACCTGCTTACTGTACCTGCTGGCCTGCTACCTGCCTATAGTACCTGCTAGCCTGCTACCTGCTTATAATACCTGCTAGCCTGCTACCTGCTTACTGTACCTGCTAGTCTGCTACCTGCCTATAGTACCTGTTTGCCTGCTACCTGCTTACTGTACCTGCTAGCCTGCTACCTGCTTACTGTACCTGTTGGCCTGTTACCTGCCTATAGTACCTGTTTGCCTGCTATCTGCTTACTGTACCTGCTAGACTGCTACCTGCCTATAGTACCTGTTTGCCTGCTACCTGCTTACTGTACCTGCTAGCCTGCTACCTGCTTACTGTACCTGCTGGCCTGTTACCTGCCTATTGTACCTGCTGGCCTGCTACCTTCTTACTGTGACTGCTGGCCTGCTAATTGCTTACTTTACCTGCTGGCCTGCTACCTGCTTACTGTACCTGCTGGCCTGCTACCTGCCTATAGTACTTGTTTGCCTGCTACCTGCTTACTGTACCTGCTGGCCTGCTACCTGCCTATAGTATCTGCTAGCCTGCTACCTGCTTATAATACCTGCTAGCCTGCTACCTGCTTACTGTACCTGCTAGTCTGCTACCTGCCTATAGTACCTGTTTGCCTGCTACCTGCTTACTGTACCTGCTGGCCTGTTACCTGCCTATAGTACCTGTTTGCCTGTTATCTGCTTACTGTACCTGCTAGCCTGCTACCTGCTTACTGTACCTGCTAGTCTGCTACCTGCCTATAGTACCTGTTTGCCTGCTACCTGCTTACTGTACCTGCTAGTCTGCTACCTGCTTATATTACCTGTTTGCCTGCTACCTGCTTACTGTACCTGCTAGTCTGCTACCTGCTTATATTACCTGTTTGCCTGCTACCTGCTTACTGTACCTGCTGGCCTGTTACCTGCCTATAGTACCTGTTTGCCTGCTACCTGCTTACTGTACCTGCTAGCCTGCTACCTGCTTACTGTACCTGCTGGCCTGTTACCTGCCTATTGTACCTGCTGGCCTGCTACCTTCTTACTGTGACTGCTGGCCTGCTACCTTCTTACTGTACCTGCTGGCCTGTTACCTGCCTATTGTACCTGCTGGCCTGCTACCTTCTTACTGTGACTGCTGGCCTGCTAATTGCTTACTTTACCTGCTGGCCTGCTACCTGCTTACTGTACCTGCTGGCCTGCTACCTGCCTATAGTACTTGTTTGCCTGCTAGCTGCTTACTGTACCTGCTAGCCTGCTACCTGCCTATAGTACCTGCTAGCCTGCTACCTGCTTACTGTACCTGCTACCTACTTACTGTACCTGCTGGCCTGCTACCTGCCTATAGTACCTGCTAGCCTGCTACCTGCTTACTGTACCTGCTAGCCTGCTACCTGCCTATAGTACTTGCTAGCCTGCTACCTGCCTATAGTACCTGCTAGCCTGCTACCTGCTTACTGTACCTGCTAGCCTCTTACCTGCCTATAGTACTTGCTAGCCTGCTACCTACTTACTGTACCTGCTGGCCTGTTACCTGTCTATAGTACCTGCTTGCCTGCTACCTACTTACTTTACCTGCTGACCTGCTACCTGCCTATTGTATCTGCTGGCCTGCTACCTGTTTACTGATGGTTGTTTACCTGTTGGTCTGCTACCTACTTACTGTACCTCTTGGCCTACTAGCTTTTTACTGTATGTCCTGACCTGATAACTGCCTATTGTACCTGCTGGTCTGCTACCTGTTTACTGTACCTCTTGGCCTGCTACTTGCTTACTGTACTTCTTGAACTACTACCTGCCTATTGTACATGCTGGCCTGCTACCTTCTTACTGTGACTGCTGGCCTGCTACCTACTTACTTTACCTCCTGGCCTGCTACCTTCCTATAGCACCTGCTAGACTGCTATCTGTCTATAGTACCTGCTGGCCTGCTACCTGCCTATTGTACCTGCTGGCCCGCTACCTGCCTATTGTACCTGCTGGTCTGCTACCTGCCTATAGTACCTGCTGGCCCGCTACCTGCCTATTGTATCTGCTGGTCTGCTACCTGCCTATCATACTTGCTGGCCCGCTACCTGCCTATAGTACCTGCTGGCCCGCTACCTGCCTATAGTACCTGCTGGCCTGCTACCTGCCTATTGTATTTGCTGGTCTGCTACCTGACTTTGTATGAACATTGGGTCATTTCCCCTTTATCCTTCAAAATGAAGTAGCTGTAGATATATATTATCTCCATAAAAGGATACAGCACTTCTTACAACCTTCAGGCTCATTCATAGCTGCTAGTTACTGACCGCCATCAAACCCCCTGTTAGCTAATATCTCAGCCTCTGTGTTATTTTGAAGCATATAATTAAAGGGGAAACAATAACTCCTCATACATCTTCCAACATTGATGTCATTTGTTGCATGTGTAGACCTGGTTTTCAGCGTTATACAGAACTGTACCTTTATAATCAGTAAGAATATACAGATATACTTTTATAAGGTTCATATTTGCATGCAATAGAATATTTTGTTGTTGAGACATCAGTATGTGCTTTACCAAAGGGTCAGAAAATCTTACCATCAAATTTGCCTACATGTATTAGAACTGGATAAGCCATAGCTAACCACTCTCACCTTAGAGGTCACAGAATCATGAATGGACGGCCAGGTCACCAGGTCAGTAGGGTCAGGGTAGGATGACAGCTTATTGTTCAGGGTCGTCTGTAGAAAGACAGAAGGTATGTTTGTATATTTTGTAACCATTGTGGGCATTATAATTGCCTAGATTTACAGTTGATTGTGAGATTGCCTAGTGCCATCACGGTAAAGGGGAGATTAGGTTTGAAATTCATTCGTCGTTTTATTTATATTTCTACTGTTTCGTTAGGGGGTGTTCCTGCCATTAAAGGAACATGGAACCCACATGTTTTCTTTCATGATTGTATTGTTAAGGTTATAATTATTGTTTTTCCGCATTGCTCTCAGTTTGTGTTTGATCTGTGAGATATACTACATTGTGTACAAGGGATGGGCGAATGTGTCAAAAGTACTATTCTTTTGGTCAAATGTTCGTTTTGGACAAACAAATGACGATAAGGACGAAAACCCCTTAAAATTAATTAAACAAATGTTATTTCTAATTTTTGAATTTTATTTTCTTTTTCAAATGTTTATTATTAGATTGAATATCCACATTTGAAATTTCGATTTTGTAACATTCTATTTAATGATTTGGATAATGTAGCTGTTCCTTAAAATGCCTGAGCCTATTTTTCAGCTCTGATGGAACTCATTCTATGTGCACAAAGGAGGTTATATGTTATGAGGTATATGCTGCACCACTGATTATGAATATTCAATCTAGACCATTGTCAAGCAGGAAGGTGTTAGTGCCACATCTGTAATTGGCAAGATAGGGCCAGGCTCTGGCTTACCAGCTTGTCCATCAGGGAGGGTATTCTCTCCGTCTGTTCTGCTAGGTCTTCTAATCTCTGACGAAGCTCGTTGATGTTCAGCTACAAACAGCAGAAGCATTATTCAAACATTTAATAAGACATTTTTCAAACCCCAAACGCCCATAATTAAAGGGACATTCTGATGCAAAGATAATATGATTGTTATTATTATCATTTATTTGTAAGGCACCGCACACTTCCGTAGTGTTGGGTACAGAGATAAGGCTTTGTGGTAAGATACAAATACATAACAGACTAAACAAAACTAGTACAGAAGAAGGAGAGCCCTTCTCAGAAGAGCTTAAAGTCTACAGGGTGAGGGCGCAGCAGAGACAAATGATCAGCTAAAGGGACACTTCTCCTGACTAATTCTTCTAGATCTATCTCCTGCTCTTAGGAATCCTACATTCTTTTAGCATCCATGTTTAGGGATTAGATTATCATTACACAACCCCTAGTGCACCCTCTCTCAGTGGAACACCTTCTTGGCTGCTCATGTGATATACAGTATATAAGTGTTTTTTTTCTCTCAATTTTAAGGTTGCTCCCAGAGTACGTACAAATTCCCAAATCCAAAATTCCAATAGCCAGAACTATTCTGAAAACTATACTTTTTCAATTATATTTTAAAAAAACTAAAATTATTAAAAATGATAATTTTCCCCATCTGTAAATTACACTTTTAACCTGCGTCTTTGGTTTGTTTTTTGTGTTCTAAAATGCAAATGATAATCTATATTTATTTAAAACAATAACTATTACCTTTCTGATTACAGTACTGTGCTATCTTTCTGATGGTTCTATGTATACAAAAGTATAAGACTCTGTATAAAACAAACGTTAGGTTACAGGTATAAGATGTATTATGCAAGTAAATATTATATAAGATATTGTTGTTTACACTTCGTCCCATCCCCTCTCCAAGCTGTCCTATTTTATAGATGCACATATACAAATATTCCAAAATCCAAACCTTTTCCGGACCCAAACAACTTGGATAAAAGGTTTTCTACTGTTGTGTGTATATATGTGTGTGTATATGTGTGTTCGTGTATATGTGCGTGGGTGTTTGTGTATGTGTGTGTGTGTATGTGTGCGTGTGTATATGTGTGTTTGTGTATATGTGTGTGTGTAAGTGTATGTGTGTTTGTGTATATGTGTGTGTGTATGTGTGAGTGTGTATATGTGTGTTTGTGTATATGTGTGTTTGTGTATATGTATGTGTGTGTGTGTATGTGTATATGTGTGCATATGTATATGTGTGTTTGTGTATATGTGTGTGTGTATGTGTGCGTGTAAATAAGTGTGTGTGTATATTTGTGTGTGAGTATGTATGTTTGTGTTTATGTGTGTGTATGTGTGTATGTGTATGTATGTGTGTTTGTATATATCTGTATGTGTGTATGTGTGTGCGTGTGTATGTGTGTTTGTGTATATGTGTGTATGTATATGTGTCTGTATGTGTATGTATGTGTGTTTGTGTATAGCTGTATGTGTGTTTGTGTGTATGTGTGTTTATATGTGTGTGTATGTGTATTTGTGTATATGTGTGTATGTGTGCATGTGTATATGTGTGTGTGTGTATGTGTGTTTGTGTATATGTGTGTGTGTTTGTGTATATGTATGTGTATATGTCTGCATGTGTATATGTGTGTTTGTGTATATGTGTGTGTGTATATATGTGTGTTTGTGTATATGTGTGTGTATGTGTGCGAGTATGTATGTTTGTGTATATGTGTGTGTGTGTATGTGTATGTATGTGTGTTTGTATATATATGTATGTGTGTATGTGTATATATGTGTGTATGTGTGTGTACATATGTGTGTGTGTATGTGTATTTGTGTATATGTGTGTATGTGTGCGTGTGTATATGTGTGTGTGTGTGTATATGTGTGTTTGTGTATATGTGTGTGTGTTTGTGTATATGTATGTGTGTGTGTGTGTGTATGTGTATATGTGTTCATGTGTATATATGTGTTTGTGTATATGTGTGTTTGTGTATATGTGTGTGTGTATATGTGTGTTTGTGTATATGTGTGTTTGTGTATATGTGTGTGTATGTGTGCGAGTATGTATGTTTGTATATATGTGTGTGTATGTGTATGTATGTGTGTATGTGTGTTTGTATATATCTGTATGTGTGTATGTGTGTATATGTGTGTGTGTATATATGTGTGTGTGTGTGTGTATGTTTGTGTATATGTGTGTGTATATATATTTGTGTGTGTGCATGTGTATATGTGTATGTGTGTATGTGTATGTGTGTGTGTATGTGTATGTGTGTGTGTGTGTTTGTGTATATGTGCGTATGTGTGTGTGTTATGTAGAGAACAGCACCATACAAGACTAGTTTATATTTTATGATGCAGCACTTACTTTTGTCACTGTGTCCCCAAGGGCATCCAATCTGTCCTTGATCATATCAGTAGCTAATTTCAGGCTGTTAAAAGTGCTGAGCAACTCTTGGAAAGCGCTCATAGCCTGCAGGGGAAAGAGGAGACAGAGATGTATATAGTGAGAGAAACAATGTTTGCTACAAAAAATAAAATAAGAGGGATAGGTGACGGTCCTCAGATAGAGAGGTAGAAGTGACTGAAAAACAGAAAGATGGGTCTGAAAATAAGTGCAAAATTGGACCCTAAGTTAGAATGCAGCATGGATGTGAAAAAACACAGAAAGGTAAAGGGGGATATCTATCAAGCCGTCAACCGCAAATACGCTGGAATTTCCGCAGCATAATTGTTGCAAGCTTGATCCGACCTAGTTATCAAAGCCTACAGACCGGCAAAAGTTGACATCTGTGACGTAACATACGATCCGCCGGTCTCAATCCGATGCAGATCGATGCTTACATCATTACAGATGTTCCGAATACACGTTCGGCTCTATCTGACACTTTCTAACAGGTACGCTCGCAACTATTCCGCGGCATCTTTTATCATCACCCATCCCACGCGGAGCGGGTCCATCCTGAAGACATCTGGCGCGGAGCTCCACTGTAAACTGGAACTTGAATGCAAGTGACGTCATCCAAGATGGCGTCCCTTGCATTCCTATTGGTTGAAATATTTCAATCAGCCAATAGGATTAGAGCTGCTAAAATCCTATTGGCTGTTCCAATCAGCCAATACGATTTGAGCAGCTCTCATCCTATTGGCTGTTCCAATAGGATGAGTCCAAGCTGGACTTCAATAACTGTAAGTGGATTGTCAGGGGTTAGTGTTAGGTTTATTTAAGGGTTCTTTGGGTGGGTTTTATTTTTAGATTAGGGTCTGGGCAGGAAAAGGAGCTAAATGCCCTTTTAAGGGCAATGCCCATACAAATGCCCTTTTCAGGGCAATGGGGAGCTTAGGTTATTTAAGATAGGGTTTTTATTTGGGGGTGTTGGTTGGTTGGGTGGTGGGTTTTACTGTTGGGGGTGTTTGTATTTTTTTTACAGGTAAAAGAACTGATTTCTTTAGGGCAATGCCCCACAAAAGGCCCTTTTAAGAGCCATTGGTAGTTTAATGTAGGCTAGAGTTTTTTTATTTGGGGGGGGGGGTTATTTTGATTATATTAGGTGTAATTCTTTTTTATTTTTGATAATGTGGTTGGTTTGTTTTTTTTCGTAATTTAGTGTTTTTAATTTTTTTGTAACAGCATTTTTTTTGTGTGGTAAATTAGTAATTTTTAATAAGGTTAAATAGTATACTATACTATAAAAGGCCAAGTGTGTTTGTCAGAAGCTGTCATGGCCAGTAGAGACTGCGCACGAGGACAAACACACCTGGCCTTCTATACTGCAGACTCAGAGCGAGTAGCATGACGGGCCGCCTGGCGTGGCGTGGGCGTGGCTGGGCGTGACTGGGCGTGACATGGACGGGGGCAGGTGTGGCATGGGCGGGCCGGGCGGGACCGTGCAAAGATCTCAAAAAAGCTCAAAAGAGGGGGGATAGAGGAGGAAAAGAGAGGTGGGAGAGAGACAGCAAAGGAGAGGGGGAGGGAGAGCAAAAGAAAGGGGAGAGAGAGATCAAAAGAGGGGAGATAGAGAGAGCAAAAGAGAGGGAGAGAGACAGCAAAAGAGAGGGGGAGGAAGAGCAAAAGAAAGAGGAGAGAGATCAAAAGAGGGGAGACAGAGAGAGCAAACGAAAGGGAGAGAGACAGCAAAAGAGAAGGGGAGAAAGTGGAGAGAGAGAGCAAAAGAGAGGGGGGAGAGCACAAAAGAGGTCAGAGAGAGAGAGAGCGCATAAGAGAGGGGAGAGAGAGCATAAGAGAGGGGGGAGAGAGAGCACAAGAGAGGGGGGAGAGAGAGCACAAGAGAGGGGGAGAGAGAGCACAAGAGAGGGGGAGAGAAAGAGCAAAAGAGAGGGGGAGAGAGACAGCAAAAGAGAGGATGGAAAGAGAGCAAAATAAAGGGGAGAGAGAGACTGCAAAACAGAGGAGGGAAAGAGAGTTAAAGAAAGGGGAGAGAGAGAGAGCAAAAGAGAGGGGGATAGAGAGAGCAACAGAGAGGGTGAGAGAGAGAGCAAAAGAGAGGGGGGAGAGAGAGAGCAAAAGAGAGGGGGAGAGATAGAGAAAGCAAAAGAGGGGGGATAGAGAGAGCAAAAGAGAGGGACAGAGAGAGCAAAAGAGAGGGAGACAGAGAGCAAAAGAAAGGGGGAGAGAGACATCAAAAGAAAGGGGGAGAGAGAGCAAAATAGGGGGGATAGTGAGAGCAAAAGAGAGGGAGAGAGATAGCAAAAGAGGGGGGATAGAGAGACAAAAAAGAGAGGAAGAGAGAGCAAAAGAGAGGGGGGAGAGCGCAAAGAGAGGGGGAGAGAGAGCGCAAAAGAAGGAGGAAAAGAGAGTGGGGAGAGAGAGAGCAGAAGAGAGGGGGATAGAGAGAGCAAGGGGTGGAACAGCTGTACTGCAAAAATTGGCCTGTGTACATGGACTTTAGGACTAGTATTTAATTAGGGTTAGGGTTTTTTAATATGTAATTTAGTTCATTGAATTGCTAGTTTAATTTAATTGTAGGATAATAGTTAGGGTAGGTTAATTAATAGTTTAAAAATAGTTTATTTTAATTCTACAGGTAAGTTTAAATTTATTATAAGATAGGGATGTTGTAATTTTAATTTAAAGTTAGCGGCTTGTTTAGGGGTTAATAGCTTAATTTAGTTTATGGCAATGTGGGGGGCTGGCGGTATAGGGGTTAATAGGTTTAGTTAATGGTAGTGATGTGGGAGGCCAGAGGTTTAGGGGTTAATACGTTTATTTAGTGACGGCGGGGTCCGGGAGCGGCGGGATAGGGGTTAATAACTTTATTTAGGTGGCGGCGGGAACCGGGAGCGGCAGAATAGGGATTAAACATTTTAGTATAGGCGGCGTTTAGTGACAGGGTATAAATAAAGTTGGGAAAAAGCAGAATAGACGCGAGATCAATGACTGTTAGTTAACAACAGTCCGATGCTCATCGCCCCGTACTTGGTGCACGTCTTTTTGCCGGCTTTTTATATAAATATGGAGATCATATTCAGGTCTGCGGCCGCGATGTTAGGCGATGTTAGGCGAGCGTATTGGTGCCGGCGAATGCAGCATTGTTGAGGTTTTGATAAATATCCCCCAAAGAAGCAAAAAATAGATGAACTGTGGTCTAAAATAAAGGGACATTTAACTGCAAAAGGAAATGCACACGAGTTTCAGTTTTTTAAAGGAACATTTTTCCAGTATACATGTAACAGCAAGTTATGCCTTCAGTGAGAACTTTTCATTTGCATTGAGTTTATGTACATATGCCTTGTGCACTCTTGTTCTTATTGGCTGCTGCTAAGAATGGTAGGGTCGCTAGTATTTGGTAGAAATGACACATTTTTGTGACACTAGTATCTTGCAGAAAAATACTTTCTGCAATATCACAACACTAAAATTGTGCAATTCAAAGACATTTGTATGTGTCCCTTGTCTGCTAGTTGTAGGAGACCGTCCCTTTGGAAGTGTAGACTGGGTACCACGGGCATCACAATAGTACCTTATAAACTTTGCAGAGCAAACATATGAAAATGGAAACAAGCGTCCTCGGTAAAACAGTTCACTTAAATATATGCACATAATAAAACAAAAACAATAAAAATGTAAAAGAACAAAAAAGAGACAATATAGTCAGATTTTAAATAGCTCTCAGTCACTCTGAAACAGCCATATCTCCAGATTTGCAGGATTTTTCTCAGTCCAGCCCACTAACAAACAAGACGCACCCATGAATAGCCCAGACATAGTTCACTGACCGACAAACACACCCATGATCATGCACACTACCCACATGCATCCCTGCCCCCTCCAACACAGCCCCCCCACAAAATGGCGACAGGCCTCCCTGAACCTCCTGGGTCCTGGATACAAAGCCACAAATATTAGGAAGTATGTGCATGCTTGACATTAGTGTGGGAGTAAAATCCTGACCACACCTCCTAAACCCCAATGGTGAATCCCAAACAATGTGAATATTTTATACCTACGAACATTTACTTTTACCTTATATTAGGGCGCTTCCAAAGTTGTTGTAGTTGTAATTATTTTAACCTTTTAATAATTGGCTCATTTCATGTGTGAGATTTGATGTTTTTGGCACCTAACAGAATTGAAATGCTGTTTCAGAGGCCCATCATTTGAGCCTTGCCTGAACCTAAAGTTAAGAATAAGCAGTCAGGATGATTGACAGCCCCTGCTAATGGCTGATTGGCCGCCAGTAAGCAGGGGACAGCATTGCACAAGCATTTCTTGTGAAATGCTTGTGAAACGATAAATGCGGATAGCATATGCTGTCGCATTTAGCAATGTTCAGCAGACATGCGTCGCTATAGCAAATCATGTCTGCTCGACACTTGATAAATCAAGCCCTGTGAATCTCTCCAGGTAAATGCTCTCTGTGTTATTCCTTTCAAAGGTTCAAACAGGTAGTCAAAGCTGCACTTCTGTCACAGCCTCATTCTGCTCCAAATGAAGAAATGGCCAGTGATTGGAGCATACACAAGTATGACTACTTCTCATTGACTGACCAGATGTATCCCCATTTGTTGTGATACAGGAGCACAACTTTGTTTATGGGGCCAATTTATCATAGAAATCAGCTGCGGTGTAATATTGTCTCCTACGCTGATGACACCCAGCTAATCATCTCATTCACCAGTGACCCCACCACCGCCAATAGAAACGTCCACGAAGGGCTGACAGCAGTCGCCACCTGGATGAGCTGCAACTGCCTAAAGCTGAACGCAGACAAGACCGGAGTCCTCCTCCTCGGTCCCACCACATCCGCTTGGAATAACTCCTTGTGGCCCACAGCCCTCGGACACCCTCCAACCCCCACCGACCATGCACGAAATCTAGGCATCATCCTGGACTCATTACTCTCCATGGACCGGAAAATCAACGCTGTCTCTTCTGCATGCTTCCATACACTTCACCTGCTGTGAAAGATCTTCAAATGGATCCCAACCGAGACCAGGAAGACTGTCACTCACGCCCTCGTCAGCAGCCAACTGGACTATGGTAATGCATTCTACACCGGCACCACCATCAAGCTCCAAAAGAGACTACAGCGCATCCAGAACACCTCAGCCAGACTAATCCTTGACATCCCTCGTCAATGCCACATCACCAAACACCTGCGGGACCTGCACTGGCTCCCCATCAACAAAAGGATAACCTTCAAGCTTCTCACCCACGCATTCAAGGCCCTCCACAACATCTGTCCCAAATACTTGAACCACCGCGTTACCTTCTACGCCCCTGCCAGACAACTTTGATCGGCCGACCAAGCCCTCGCAGTCATCCCCCACATCAGGAAAACCACAGCGGGAGGCAGATCCTTCTCTCACCTGGCAGCCAAGACTTGGAACACCCTCCCGCTGCACCTCAGACAAGCTACCGCCCTAACTAAGTTCAGAAAGGACCTCAAGACCTGGCTCTTCGACTGAACTGCAACCCTCAGCGCCTTGAGACCCTTACGGGTGAATAGCCGCGCTTTACAAGAACCCAATAGATAGATAGATAGATAGATAGATAGATAGTGCGAGCGGACATGATACGATATAGCGTATCATGTCAGCCGCACATCGATAAATGCCGACAGCACACGCTGTTGGCATTTATTATTACACAAAAAGTTCTTGTGAACTGCTTGTGCAATGCCGCCCCCTGCAGGCCGCTAGCAGGGGGTGTCAATCAACCCGATCGTATCCAATCGGGTTGACTTCTGTCCACGGGCTCAGAGCAGGCGGACAAGTTATGGAGCAGCGGTCTTTGGACCACTGCTTCATAACCACTGTTTCCGGCGAGCCTTAAGGCATCAAGGGGAGCTTAATAAATCGGCCCCTATGTATTTAATCCTTGTCCAAAGGTTAAACACATAGTAAAATAAAGTAATTTGTTTAAATTAAAAAACTTTAAAGAAATAGAGCGTTTCTTTAATTTGAAAACTAAAATATCCCTTTAACATTTACAGAGTTTTAAATCTCTATAGATTGCAAATTTGAGGATATTTCTTATGCTGGTTTTGAATTACTTTGCTACTCTGTCTTGATCAGAATGGTTTCTTATTAACAACCACCTAATCAATTTTTTTTCTTCAAAAGCTTTATTAAAAGGTGCCGTTTAAACAAACACAAAACAAAATATCACATTGTAAAGTAACTAACAATTGCACCAGTTCTAGTAACACAATTAAAATATCCTCACGAGAAGAGAATTAATAATTCTCAAAAGATGAAAGTAAAATTCATCATCCTCAGAGACCTCAGAGTCCAAAGTGCAGCCATGCTAACATATACCAGACGCATATGCATCCTCAAATTAGCTCAAGAACAATAAATTGACAAAATAATAGACCCAATTAACAGAGGATGCTTAAAGAAAAATGAAATTAAAGCAAATTGTAGCAAACCTTAATCAGTTCCAACAGTGTTCTCCTGCATCTGAATAAGTGTCAAATATACATAAAATTTATGTAGCCTAAGTGCTTTTCAATGTAAAATTTGTTGAATAGGATACCTAGGTAGCTGCTGATTGGTGGCTGCACATATATGTATCATCTTATTGGTTCACCCAATGTGTTAACTAGCTCCCAGTTATACATGGCTACTTCTTCAACAAAGGATAACAAGAGAATAAAGCAAATTAAATAATAGGCGTAAACTGGAAAGTTTTTTTTAAAATTGTATTCTCTATCTGAATCATGAAAAACAAATTGTGGGTTTTAATATATAGATACAGTTTGTTTGCCAATGCACTCACCAATCCAAAGAATAAGTACCGGGGTGCTGTGCAATATAATACATCAATTCATCCCCATTCACTCCAGAATAGACACTGCACTCACCGGATTTTTTGTAAAGTAAAACGTCACTTTTATTGAAGCTGTATTAAAAAGGCATATCCCAAACGTTTTGGTACCAACCAGGTACCTTGTTCACTGGGACACCAAGGGGCCTATTTATCAAAGGTCTTGCGGACCTGATCCGACAGTGCGGATCAGGTCCGCAAGACCTCGCTGAATGGGGAGAGCAATACGCTCTCCGTATTCAGCATTGCACCAGCAGCTCACAAGAGTTGCTGGTGCAACGCCCCCCCCTCAGACTTGCGGCCAATGGGCCGCCAGCAGGGGGGTGTCAATCAACCCGATCGTACTCGATCGGGTTGATTTCCGGCGATTCCTGTCCGCCTCATCAGAGCAGGCGGACAGGGTTATGGAGCAGCTGTCTTTAGACCGCTGCTCCATAACTTGTGTTTCTGGCGAGTCTGAAGACTCGCCAGAAACACGGGCCCACAAGGTCCCTACGGAGCTTGATAAATGGACCCCCAAGTGTGAGAAAAAGCGTTATACGTAAACATCTACCTCCCACCTCTATTTTAACTACTTGTGCCATTTACTTCCGGTCGAGAGAGAGCCAATTGTCAGGGATCCGCTCAGGGGTTACACCCATCCCCTCACAACAAAAACACATGGCTAATTTAAATAGCCTATCATAGTGCGTTGTGTATTATATACGTCACCCATAGAAAGTCCAGCTTATCATAGTGCGTTGTGTATTATATACGTCATCCATAGAAAGTCCAGCTTATCATAGTGCGTTGTGTATTATATACGTCACCCATAGAAAGTCCAGCCTATCATAGTGCGTTGTGTATTATATACGTCATCCATAGAAAGTCCAGCCTATCATAGTGCGTTGTGTATTATATACGTCACCCATAGAAAGTCCAGCCTATCATAGTGCGTTGTATATTATATACGTCATCCATAGAAAGTCCAGCTTATCATAGTGCATTGTGTATTATATACGTCATCCATAGAAAGTCCAGCCTATCATAGTGCGTTGTGTATTATATACGTCATCCATAGAAAGTCCAGCCTATCATAGTGCGTTGTGTATTATATACGTCACCCATAGAAAGTCCAGCCTATCATAGTGCGTTGTGTATTATATACGTCATCCATGTGACAAAACAGTCAGCAGTCCCTCCAATTGCCTCTGACGATCGCGCTACACCTTAACCATTTAAAAGCATAGCTGCTTCTATTTGCCTTCTTCAATATTGGGGTTTTATGCAAGACCCTTGATGCTGGCACAACCGTTTATCATCCCCAGGTGCTGGATACTCTGGACTTTCATGGATGACGTATATGATACACAACACGTTATGATAGGCTATTTAAATTAGCCATGCGGTTTTGTTGTGAGGGGGTGGATGCAACCCCTGAGCGGATCCCTGAGCGGATCCCTGACCATTGGCTCTCTTGACCGGAAGTAAATGACACGAGTAGTTTAAATAGAGGTGGGGGGGGGGGGGTAGATGTTTAGGTATAATGTTTTTTCTCACACTTGTTGTCCCAGTGAACAAGGTACCCGGTTGGTACCGAAACATTTGGGAATATGCCTTTTTAATACAGCTTCAATAAAAGTGACGTTTTACTTGACACAAATCCGGTGAGTGCAGTGTCTATTCTGGAGTGAATGGAGAAGAATTTATATATATAAATATATTTTTGTATTTGGGTTCAATAATTTATCAGTGAGGGACAGCTTCCCCATATATGAAGCATAGACCCTTTTCAATTACACTCCCTCCTGGGATTTATGGTAAATGCTCTTCATCTTTACCAGGTGTGAGAAACAATCTCAGTAGGAAGTTGAGAATTGTTTCTAAGGCACCAGCTGGGACAGAGGATTTGTCCGAAGTAATAAATATTCTAGACCACTCCTTGTGGGTAGGGATGGGCAAATGTGTTGAATGTGCAATTCGTTTGGTTGAACGAATAGTCCTGTGGACATTCGTTTTGGACAAACGAATGTCGATAAACTCCTTCAAATTCATTAAACGAATGTTATTTCCGATTTTAGAATGTTGCTTTCATAATTAGATTGAATATCCATATTCGAAATTTCTAATGTAACATTCAATTTAACAAATACTATTCAGAAGTTAAATAGTTCATATGGTAGGGAATTTAGTAAAATGATACATATTAGATACAAATATATTTATTCAAATTTGTCTAAAATTTCAAATATTATATAATTTGAATATTATATTTAAAGGGATATGAAAATAAAAATTAAACTTGTATGATTCAGATAGAGCATGTTGTTTTAATACACTTTTAATTTAATTTCTATTTTCAAATGTACTTTGTACTCTTGGTAACTATTGTTAAAAAAAATAATATGTACATATCCTACACTAGTGGGTGCTAGCTGCTGATTGGTGCCTGCACACATTTGTCTCTTGTGATTGACAGATACATGTAAAAGTTCCATATCAGCTGGGGAAAGAAATGTAAAGCCATTATGCCATAAAAAACACATCCTTTACTGATTTAAAGGGACAGTCTACACCAGAATTGTTATTGTTTTAAAAGATAGATAATCCCTTTATTACCCATTTCCCAGTTTTGCATAATCAACACAGTTATAATAATACACTTTTAATTATCTTGTATCTAAGCCTCTGCAAACTGCCCCTTTTTTTCAGTTCTTTTGACAGACTTGCAGTCTAGCCAATCAGTGCCTGCTCCCAGATAAATTCTCATGCACGAGCACAGTGTTATCTATATGAAATACGTGAACTAACACCCTCTAGTGGTGAAAAACTGTTAAAATGCAATCTGAAAGAGGTGGGGTTCAAGGTCTAAGAAATTAGCATATGAACCTCCTAGGTTAAGCTTTCAACTAAGAATATCAAGAGAACAAAGCAAAATTGGTGATAAAAGTAAATTGGAAAATTGTTTAAAATGACATACTCTATCTGAATCATGAAAGTTTATTTTGGCCTAGACTGTCCCTTTAAGTTAAAATCCACAAAATATATGACTCAGGATTAATTTAGCCCGACAGTATGAACTGTCTTACGTGTTTCCTGCAATTTGTCAGGCTCCTATCATGAACCATTAACAACACAATATAAATTATAGTGTTGCAAAGTTAGTAACATATAAGTTATAAGCACAGTTTAACATATAACTGTCAGCTACAAAGGCTATAATTACTTGTGGATACAATTCAATATATTTTTAGCAACACTTGTTAAAGGGACAGTAAAGTCCAAATTAAACTTGATTCAGATAGAGCATGTAATTTTAAACAATTTTCTAATTTACTTTTATAATTAAATTTGCTTTGTTCTCTTGTTATTCTTAGTTGAATGCTAAACCTAGGTAGTCTCATATGCTAATTTCTAAGCCCTTGAAGGCCGCCTCTAATCTTAATGCATTTGATAGTTTTTCACAGCTAGAGGAGTTTTTCACATCTAGAGGGTGTTAGTCCATGTGTTTTATATAGATAACTGTGCTCATGTACGTGGAGTTATTTAAGAGTCAGAACTAATTGTCTGAAATGCAAGTCTGTCAAAAGATCTGAGATATGGAGGCAGTCAGCACAAGCTTAGATACAATTTTTCTATTTTAGATATAATTTTTCTATTTTGAATGATGCATGATTTGAACATGACATTTAAAGGAAGCATTAGAAATACAATTACGTTAAACAAATGTTAGAATGTTGTACAAACATTCAAATTCAAAAAGAACTAACACGTGTTGAAATTTGTTTCATTTTTTGAATTTTGCAAAACATTGGCTCATCCCTACTTGAGTGTAAGGGTGCATGACAGTTACTTATTCCATGACTGGGTGTAAGAAGGCAGATTGTTGTTGGCGGCTGTTAATACAAGTGAGTATGTTAGTCAAGTAGTGTGTTTCATATGGGAATTAACTACACAAATGGGCCGATTTATCAAGTGTCGGGCGGACATGATCAGCTGTAGCGAATCATGTCTGCCCGACATCGATAAATGCCGACAGCATATGCCTGAATGCATGCGTATGCAATCCCGCCCCCTGCTCATTCACAGCCAATCAGCTGCTAGCAGGGGGTGTCAATCATCCTGATCGTATGCTGTTTCTTAACTTTTGTTTCAGGGGAACCTGCAATTATGGGGGGAAGATTGCAGCATCCGCTGCTTAATAAATCTACCCCTACGTCTCTCAAATTGGGTTAAAGGGACATTGTAGACTAGATTTTACTATGCAGAAATGTTTTGTATATGATCCATTTATATAGACTCCTAACCAAGCCCCAAACTTTTAGATGTATACTGATGTCTACAGATGTCAGCTTGCTCCTGTTTTTATAATGAATATTTTCATATGCAGGGGAGTTGGAAGGTGGGAGGGTCTGCTCTCAGACCCTTTCAATGGGTGTCCCAGCCTAACCTCATCAACAGTACTATATTGGGAGCTTCTAAGTAAGTTTTTAAAAGGTTTTATACTGAATTGTATCAGTATTTGTGCATGTTACTCCTTATAGTATTGTATATTATATGCAGTTATATGAAAATTGGTGTATACTGCCCCTTTTAGTAAAAAAAAGTGCCTCTTTCATATGTCCTCACCTTGTTCACTCCATCCTCAGTTGACTCCACCTTCTTCTTCAGCTGTATCATTTGCCACATGTCCTGGACTGGTTTGTTCTGAGACTGGCTACCTTGCAGGAGACTAGATGGGCTTGGCAAAGAATCCAGACAGAGAAGCCTCTCCTCCATTTTTGACATCCTGTCCTGTAGCTGATGGAAGAGTGAGGATGTCCTGTCTGCCCCAGAGGCAGTTCCTCCCATAGTAAGAGCAGGCTGGATAAAGTCCCTCTCTTCCCTAGACAGGTTCCTCTGGACATCACCGAGCTGTAGATGTTCCAGGAGGCCATGAAGCAGGGAATGGAGAGCATTGAAGTTGACAGCGCCAAGTTCTGGGGTTCCAATGGCCAGATTTACCAGCTCTTTGAGCGATACGGAGCAGGACATTACTGAAGATTAAGCAGGACCTAAATCAGGGGAAAACACAAAGGAGATTATGTATTCAAGCTTGCACACAAAGTGGAACTGTGTACAAATATAAATCTCTGTACAAACCATGGCCTCTATTTATCAAAGTCTGGCAGACCTGATCCGACAGTGCGGATCAGGTCCACCAGACCTTGCTGAATATGGAGAGCAATACGCTCTCCGTATTCAGCATTGCACCAGCAGCTTACAAGAGCTGCTGGTGCAACGCCGCCCCCTGCAGAATCGCGGCCGCCAGCAGGGGGGTGTCAATCAACCCGCATCGTACTCGATCGGGTTGAATTGCGGCAATGTCTGTCCACCTGCTCAGAGTAGGCGGACAGGTTATGGAGCAGCGGTCTTTAGACCTCTGCTTCATAACTGGTGTTTCTGGCGAGCCTGCAGGCTCGCCAGAAACACGGGGTCTCAAGCTCTATCCGGAGCTTGATAGATATGCCCCCATAAGTCTAGTTTTCTAACTTGAGGTGTGCTTAAGTATTCACACTTGGTAACAATAAATAACTATGGTAGGTGGAAGCACTTTACAGAAATTGTAGAATTTTATATATTAAAATATAAATAAATCTCATTTCACTTCTACTGTCAAAATGACCTTTTTTTTTTCTCTTGCTCTACTTGCTCCTTTCCAGTAGAGCATACTGAGATCAGAAGTGTGCACGTGTCTTGAACACTATATGACAGAAGTGTTTGCAACAATGGCTTCAATTCCAATCTTTCCAAATATTCTCATTTGATATTGTACAAATTTTTTCTAATCAAAACAATCACATTCTTATCAAGTGAAACACAGCCGAATTTGATCAACTTCACGATATTCGATTTTGCAGAGCTATAATAAAATAATCTACATTTCTTTGTTAAAGTGATGGTAAAGTTAGTGTTCCTTAACGATGTATATGTAATCAGTGTGCATAAATATGTATATGTGTACCTTTCAATTAAACTGTATTCAGGCCTGAAATGGTTAAATCTGTTCCGCTGTTAGGATTCCTTACCTTCACCACTGCCGGCCCTCTTGGAAGTACACTTTTTTTTTCTAGCAGTGATGTTTACATTGCTCATCCAATCTTCTTGCGAGCCATACGGCTAGTCACAACTTCACATAAGTAGTGATGGCGCAAATGTTTTGCAACATTCAAAAAATTGAGCGAATTTTAACACATTTGTTTGTTTCGAATTTTGAATGTTTGTACAACATTCTAACATTTGTTCGATGTAATAGTATTTCTAATGCTCTCTTTAAAGGTAACATTCAAAATAGAAAATGTTGAAACAATATATTTGTATCTATTATGTATCATTTTACTAAATTCCCTACCACATGACCTATTGAACATTTGAATAGTATTTGTTAAAATCGAATGTTACATTCAAAATTTTGAATGTAGGTATTCAATCTAATTATGAACAAAATGAAAGTATCATTTGAAAACCGTAAATAACATTAGTTTACTGCATTTTAATGGATTTTTATTCTTATCAACATAATGGACGTCCACAGGACTATTTGTGCTACCAAGCGAATTACGCTTTCAGCAGATTCGCCCATCCCTACACAAAATGCATGACTTTATGTTAGCTGTATGGCTTGCAAGAAGACTGGATGAGCTGTGAAAACGCCACGTGTACTTCCAAGTGGTAGTACATTTAAAATGTACACATTTGCATATTTATTCACACTGATTACATATATTGTTTAGGAACAATAACTTTACCATTACTTTAACCATTAATGACTGATATTGGCTGTTGATCACTGATAAACTAAATGATACAAAAAAAAACAAGAAAAAACTGTTCTCCAGGCTGCCCAGCCGTTCTCACCAACTGACCAGCCACTCACCCTCATTCTGCTGGACTAGCATTCTCTGCTTTCCTAACAGTCCCCTCTCTCTCTCCACGTCACAACTGTTGATAACTTGTTTCTATGTATTTTTACATTTAATTGATGGTGATGATCACTTTTTGATTAACTGCCTAGGACGCGTGCACGCTCTTAAGCCTACTTCAGTAAGTTCTCATGAAAATAAAAAAATATGACAAAGAGGTTAGTTTGATAACATTGGGAGTTTTATTGAATTATTCTACACTCTGTCTAAATCATGAAAGTTTTATTTTTACTTCAAGTGAACAAAAAAATAGAAGGCTACCGAGCAACAGTTAAAAAATCATTGATTCTTTATTCCAGTAAAAAAGAAAGATACAAACACGCCAAAAGGGGGTTTCAGCTATCTTACATGTTTCGCGCCGCAAAGCGTTTACTCATACATGCTGAAATCAAGTCAAAACCGCTGATACATTTAAGGTCTGGAGCACCAATGAAACATTCTCCATGAGATGACGTAATCTATAGCTATCAGACAGACTGGTAAACGTACTATAATTCCCTTTAAAAATGCATTCCCTTTAAAAATGTAACAGCATCTTCAAAAAAATAAATAAAAACATTATTACTTGTGAAAGTGACAAAACGATACACAACATATGATCATTAAACATTTCATAAACAATTAGAATTGATGATGAAGCAATATATGCGTTGAGACTATGCTACTTAAAAATGATTTACAATGGATGATTTACAACAAATGGTGAGCAGTAAAGATTCATGGAGAATATTGGAATGAATATTGTGGTCACATAACGGAACTCATAATTTTGTAACCACATCAAATCTAAAAAAATGCTCATAATTAAGACCAAAGAAATATATATATAATATAATAAAAACCCTATATGAAAAATGGGAATAGAATTTAAAGTGGGATCTTATAATTAAACTCTCATTAAAAATGTATATATTATCAAAATAGTTTGTTATTAAAGGGATACCAAACCCAATTTTATTATTTCATTATTCAGATAGAGCATGCAATTTTAAGCAACTTTCTAATTTATTCCTATTATCTATTTTTCTTTGTTCTCTTGCTATCTCTATTTAAGAAAGCATGAATGGAAGGTTAAGAGCCAGCCAATTTTTGGTTCAGAACCTTGGTAGAGCTTGCTGATTGGTTTGCTACATTTAGTAACCAATCAGCAAGAGCTATCTAGATGCTTAAATAAAAATGGGCTGGCTCTTAAGCTTACATTCTTGCTTGTTCAAATAAAAATAGTAAGAGAATGAAGAAAAATTAATAATAGGAGTAAATTAGAAAGTTGCTTACAATTGCATGCTCTATCTGAATCATGAAAGAAAAAATTTGGGTTTAGTATCCCTTTAATTATATAAGATTAAATAAAATAAATGGAGTTGCTATGGTAATATGGAAATGATTGATTCTCGGGGGTCTAATTTGAAATAGAGCTAATGTTATAGCTAATAATGCACACATGTTACAAAGAACATTTTACTCCACACAATACCTCATATCCCATTCTAGATTCATACCCAGCGGTAGTTTGGTCCTCAATTTATAGATCCAGAAAAGTTATTTTTTATCAAGAATTTTAGTTATATCTCCACCCCTCTGTGAGATCCTTGCTACATCAATAACTTTAATTTTGAAATTGGGAACATTAGTAAAGTGAAAAAGATTAAAATGTTTGGCCACAGCAGAATCTTTATTCTAATTCTTTACGTCTCTTAAATGTTCCCTAGCATGAGATCTTAAGGTGTTAGTAGATTGACCTACATATTGTGCC